>NW_027204948.1:0-18897 GCF_024711535.1 Dipodomys merriami | reverse complement strand
GAAGCCTTGGGTTCGATTCCTCAGTACCACATAGAAAATGCCAGAAGTGGAAGTGGTACTGTGATTCAAGTGGTAGAGCACTAGCCTTGAACAATAGAAGGTCAGTGACCATGTCCGGGCCCTGAGTTCAAACCCAAAGACTGGTCAAAAAAAAAAAAAAAGTTAAGAAAATAATGCCCCAAACCGGGCGCCAGTGGCTCACGCTTAATCCTAGCTACTCAGGAGGCTGAGATCTGAGGATCTCAGTTCAAAGCCATCCCCAACAGAAAAGTCCTTGAGACCCTTCTCTCCAATTAACCACCAAAAAGCCAAAAATAGAGTTCTAGCTCAAGTAGTAGAGTACTGTCTTTGAGCAAAAATGCTGAAGGACAGTACCCTGAGTTCAAGCCTGACACTGGCACACACACATGCACAAGACAGAAAAAAAATATTCTAGGGCTGGGAAGGTGGCTCAGTGGTAGAGCGCTTGCCTTGCATACCTGAGGCCCTGGGTTCAATTCCTCAGCATCACATAAGCAGAAAAAAAAAGCTGGAAGTGGCGCTGTGGCTCAAGTGGTAGAGCGCTAGCCCTGAGCTGAAGAGCTGAGGGACAGCCCCCAGGACCCCCCCAAAAAATATATATATATAATAAAACACTTTATAGTTGCTCGACTTAGTCTTGAACTTTCTTTTTTTTTTTTTTTTTTTTTTTTTTTTTTTTAAATTGTATTTTATTTTATTTGAGAACATACTGTACAGAGGGGCTACAATTACATGGGCAGAATAATGCATACATTTCTTACCAAGCATTGCAGCCTCCTCCTTTGTTTACCCTTCACTTCCCTTCCCTGCCGCCCCCCTCCCCCCACCCAATTTTACCCCCCTCCCCCCACCCAATTATACCCCCCTCCCCCCCCCCACACCGAAATTGTAAAGCTGGTTTTGACATGACATTTTGTACTTCTCATTGTTGCAACAGGTCCACCTGAATCCTTAAACGATTTGTTTGTCCCCATCTCCTCCACATGATACTCTGATATCAAATATAGTGAAAGCGGGGGTTACACTGTGGGGGAGGGACATACAAAGCAATAAAGGAATAATCTTATAAATGCATTAGAAATACATGCATGAAAGAAACGAAAACATTAAAATACATATTTAAGGGTTCATTTTCCTAACATCACATTATCTGACCTTTTCCGCTTGACTCATACCTATACTAGATATTGCAAATAAGGGAAACCATGGGACCTATGCTTCTTTGGGCCTGGCTTACTTCACTTAATATAATTTTTTCCAAACCTTTCCATTTTAGTCTTGAACTTTCTGATACAAGTGCCATGTGGCATCTTGCCTGTCTCGATTGATTGATTGATTTTTAGATAAGATTTCACTATGTGGTCTAGGCTAACCTTGAATTCTAGATCCTCTGGCCTCAGCCTTACAAGTGATGGGATTCTGGGTTATAGCACGGCAGTCTACTCCTCATTATTTTTATAGCAGAAAACTAGCTACAACCTGTCTTTCAAAAAGACACTGATCTGTAAGTTGTATGCAAGTATATACTTAGCCACTAAAGACAATGAAGTCCATTTCTGCAAGGATAAAGTAGATGTATTTTCCCATCTTCTCTCCACTAAGTACAACTAAACATACTGCACAATATATGTAAAGTAAACAAAGAATGAGTGGTAGAAAAGAAGGCATATGTGCTTGGAAGCTGGAGACTCATATGGTGGTAAACATTCAAGAGTTTCTTTCTTTCCTTCCTTCCTTCCTTCCCTTCCCTTTCTTTCTTTCTTTTTTTGGTAGGTCGTGGGGCCTGAACTCTGGGCCTGGGCCCTGTCCCTCAGCATTCCAGCTCAAGGCAAGAGCTCTACCACCTGAGCCATAGCACCACTTCCAGCCTTTTCTGCTTATGTGGTGCTGAGGAATCGAACCCAGGGCCTCATGCATGCAAGGCAAGCATTCTACCACTGAGCCACCTTCCCAGCCCATTTCTTTCTTCCTTCCTTCCTTCCTTCCTTCCTTCCTTCCTTCCTTCCTTCCTTCCTTCCTTCCTTTCTTTCTTTCTTTCTTTCTTTCTTTCTTTCTTTCTTTTCCTCTTTCTTCTTTCTTTCTTTCTTTCTTTCTTTCTTTCTTTCTTTCTTTCTTTCTTTCTTTTCCTCTTTCTTCTTTCTTTCTTTCTTTCTTTCTTTCTTTCTTTCTTTCTTTCTTTCTTTTCCTCTTTCTTCTTTCTTTCTTTCTTTTTGTGCCAGTCCTGGGCATGGGCACTATAACTGAGTTTCTTTTGTTCAAGACTAGTACTCTATGATTTGAGCCACAGCTCTACTTCTGGTTTTTGGTAGTTTATTGGAGATAAGAGTCTCACAAACTTTCCCGCTGGGCTGGCTTCATACCTTGATCCTCACATAGCAGCCTCCTGAGTAGCTAGGATTACAGACATGAGCCACTGGCACTGGCACTAGACTGGGATTTCTTATTGTTTCAAGTATTCTAGATTAAGGGCTTATTTGAAGGCTCTAACTGCATTCTACTACTTGAGCCACAGCTCTGCTCCTAGCTTTTTGCTGGAAGTCTCTTGGACATTTCTGCCCAGGCTGGATTAAAACCTTGATCCTCAAATCTCAGCTCCCTGAACAGTTAGATTACAGGGGTGAGCCATGGGCCCTTAGCTTATTCAGTCATTCTGCTTGTTTTACTGTTTTTAAATTAGGCCCAGAGTATCAAGTCTGGCCAGTTTAGGAAACGTGAGTCACTGAGACACAAATGTCTCCCCTTTAAAATGAAGGCTGGGTTTTATCAGATGCCACATGTCCTTCTTAGATAAGTTTTTCATCTTTGCAAACACTTCTGTGATCATAGGAGTCATTTAATCAAATGATTTCTGTTTCTTTTCTTCAGGAAAAGTCTCTTGCTTTAAAATATTCTTACTCATTTCTTTTTTTTTTTTTTTGGGGGGGGGGGTCCAGTCGTGGGGCCTGAACTCTGGGCCTGGGCACTGTCCACAGCGCCACTTCTGGCTTTTTTCTTTTTGCTTATGTGGTGCTGAGGAATCGAACCCAGGACCTTGGGCATGCAAGGCAAGCACTTTACCACTGAGCCACCTTCCCAGTCCTTCTTACTCATTTCTCAGAGGATTGTAATCATTTGGGCAAGCAGACAAGATCAGAGAGATGGCTGCTTGTTTTACTATAAGTTACAACTTAATGAAGGAGTTTGATGCTTAAAACAAAGGAAGCAGTGCTTGGTTTTTTTGGCGGGGGGGGGCGGGGAGGGCAGAGGGCAGGGGTGCCAATACTCGAGCTTGAACTCAGAGTCTGAGCACTGTCCTTTGTCCTTTACCACTTGAGTCACAACTCCACCTCTGGCTTTTTGGTGATTAATTGCAGATAAGACTCTCAGGAACTCCCACCTTTGGAATCTCTATCCTCTGATCTCAAGTGGCTAGGATTACAGATGTGAACCACCAGTGACTGCCTATGAGCCTTTCATGAAGCTAATACATTTTTTAAATCTGAATTCCTAGCTCCTGTTTTCCAAGGTTCATTCTGTACTCCCTCCTCCAATCTATCTTGCTTCAGAATGATTTAGCATTTAAATGCTCAACTTGAATGAAGTGAGATGAATTTTCCGCAAACAATTCCTTAGACTGATTTGTGGGAATTGAAGTGGGCTTTTTGTTGTTGTTTGCTTTTTGGATTTTACTTTTTCTTTTTTTCCAGTCCTGGGGCTTGAGCTCATGGCCTGCTTTTGCTCAGGGCTAGCACCACCAGCTTTTTCTGTTTATGTGGTACTAAACAAATGAACCCAGGGTTTCATGCATGTTAGGTAAGCACTCTACCACTAAGCCACATTCCCAGCCTCCTCCTCCCCCCCTTTTTTTTTGTTGGTCGTGGGTCTTGAACTCTGGGCCTGACTGCTATCCCTGTACTCTTCAGCTCAAGGCTAGCAATCTACCACTTGAGCCACAGTCTCACTTCAAGTTTACTGATGGTTAATTGGAGGTAAGAGTCTCATGGACTTTCCTGCTTGGGATGGCTTTGAACCACAATCCTTAGATCTCAGCTTCCTGAGTAGCTAGGATTACAGGCATGAGCCACTGGAGCCTGGCTTTTTTTTTTTTTTTAGCCAAGCTGGTCCAGCCTAGCCTCAAACTCAGGAACCCTTCTGCTGCATCTCAAAGGCTGATGATTATAGATGTGAACCGCCATATCCAGTGTGATTTGATGTTTCTAAACTTTCCAGAACACTCTAAATAGTTTGTGAATCTAGGTAGACTAGGCTCCTAGAGTTACTGGGTATTGAGGGAGGAATTGGAGATTGTCTTTCTCTGAGAGAAATGTGTCCAGGTTCTGTCCCTAACAACAAATTGAGCAAGACACAGGATAGCAGCAAAAGATCATAGGAGTTTACTCAAGTGAAAGTTGGACACATGTGGTTTATGGACTTTGATGCTTTGTTTGGCTGGGCTTTCTTCAGGTCCAGGCAACCTGGGGTATTGGTGACTCTTCAGACTTATTTCTGAAGTTGGTCTTGTTATGCATGTACCAAATGCTGATTCCCAGGTTGTTTGTTTGCAGTTCCTGGGGCTTGAAGTCATGGCCTGGGCACTGTCTCTGAGCTTCTTTTGCTCAAAGCTAGCACTCTACCACTTGAGCCACAGTGCCACTTCTGGCTTTTTCTGTTTATGTGGTACTAAGGAATCCAACCTAGGGCTTCATGCATAGTAGGCAAGCACTCTACCACTAAGTCACATTCCCAGTCTGTGATTGCCAGGTTTTTTTTTTTTTAACCAGCTGAATGAGATACAAATCCATATATGTAAACTCCTAGGTAGGAGCTGAGCCCTAAAAGGTCATTTTGAGGATAATTTCTTTCTTTCTTTCTTTTTTTTTTTGTCAACAGTCATGGGGCTGGAACTCTGGCCTTGGGCACTGTCCTTGTGCTCTTCAGTTCAAGGCGAGCACTCTACTGCTTGAGTCACAGTGTTACTTCCGGGTTTCTAGTGGTTTATTGGAGGTAAGAGTCTCACAGACTTTCTGTTCTGCCCCAGCTGGCTAGATCCTTAGATCTCAGCTAAGACTACAGATACAAGTCACTAGCGGCCAGCCAGACAGTTTTGACTGCTTTCTGTAGTGGACATTGAGCAGAGGATTTCATGTAAAATAGACAAGGACTCTACCACTGAGATATGCTACCAGCCATAGACAGATTCCATGAAGATACCAACTGAGTTTTGGGTGAGTCTTATAAGAACAAAGACAACCCCTCTGTACATTATCTTTACAAAAAAATTAAATTTTTAAAAATTCTGGAACAAAGCAAAAAAAAAAAAAAAGAGCAAGGACAAAAGAAAAAAGAGAAATGTATTGCTTAAGGAGAAAGCACATGGGGCTGGGAAGGTGGCTCAGTGGTAAAGCACTTGCCTTGTATGCCTGAGGCCCTGGGTTCGAATCCTCAGCACCACATAAGCAAAAAGAAAAAAGCTGGAAGTGACGCTATGTCTCAAGTGGTAGAGCGCTAGCCTTGAGCTGAAGAGCTGAGGGACAGCGCCCAGGCCCAGAGTTCAGGCCCCACCACCAGACCCCCCTCCGCCCCCCCAAAAAAGAGAGAAAGCACATTCTCCTAGTGACCCCAAGCATCCACTAAGAGGTCAGCCCTAGGTTCATGGGGAGGGAGTCAACAATTCCCTACAAAGGAGGAGCAATCTCCCTAAGGAAGGTTCCTGTCTCTGGACAATCACTCCCATTTTCCATTTTATTAGAGATGAGAAATAGTACTCTAGTAGGGATCCAGGCTCACAAAGAATCTTTTCTCACTTGAATAAAATTAAAATTGTAAACTGAGGGCTGAGAAGGTGGCTCAGTGGTAGAACTCTTGCCTTGCGTGCATGAGGCCCTGGGTTCCATTACTCAGCACCACACAAGCAAAAGGAAAAAAAAAGCTGGAAGTGGCCCTGTGGCTCAAGTGGTAGAGCGCTAGCCTTGAGCTGAAGAGCTGAGGGGTAGCGCCCAGGCCCAGAGTTCAGGCTCCACAACCAGACCAAAAAAAAAATTGTAAGCTGAATCAATTCTCAAAAGTGGAAAACACATAGTCATGAAGGAAGGATCCTTGATTCTGTGACTTGGAGACTAAGTACTCACAGATGGGTCTTTGCCCATTTATGAATCCATACCCACAGCAGCCACAGGCTAGTATGATCACAGTAATGACGTTCATCAAACTCATGGCAATTTCTTTCTGCACTTTTCCAGCTGGGTGTTAATGTTATTAGGTAGTGCTCACAAAGCTCTTACAACTATAAAAGAATTTTGGGAATCAAATCATCTAAAGATACAAAAATGAGGTTGGGTACCCATGGCTCACACCTAGCTACTCAGGAGGCTGAGATCTGAGGATTGTGATTGGAAGCCAGCCCAGGCAGAAAAGTTCATGAGACGCTAATCTCCAAGTAACCAACTAACAGCCAGAAGTGGAAGTATGGCTCCAGTGGAAGAGTGCCAGCCCTGAGTAAGAAGGCTGACTAAGAGCTGTAGCTCCTGACTACCCACAGGCACACAAAAGGTGAAAATTTAAATATGAATAGCCTCCATCCTACTCTTTCTTGGCATTTAGTTGCTAACATTTATAGACTCTAAATAAGCTGCATAAAGTTGTTTGGAGATGGAGGGTGAAACAGTAAATACTAAATGTTCAAAAAATGGACTTAAATACACTAAAGGAACATTTGTTTATTTTACTTACAAAGCAACCATGGGCAAATGTCAGTGCCCATATATATCTTTCTCCTTTTCCCTCTTGGTCCTGTGTTAGGCCTCATCCGGCAGATCCTAGGTTTAGGTTGCCCCCTTATACATTTATGGACGGACCATCCAAGTCAGGTTAGGGCCAACTAACCTGACTCAGAAATCTTCCTCATAGCACCTCCAATCCTTGCTCCAGAGATGTGGACTTCAGAACCATGACCAAACTGCTTTCCCCTTCTGCTCTCCTGAGGAACTTCTACTCAGCGTGAAATATTTAAATCAAGCACACTGTGACTCATCTTTCTCAAAATGGGATTCAAAGGGCTGATGGTGTGGCTGGGAATGTGGCTTAGTGGTAGAGTGTTCACCTAGCATGAAGTCTGGATTTGATTCTTCAGTACCACATAAACAGAAAATGTTGGAAGTGGTGCAGCAAGTGTTGCAAGTGGTAGAGGGCTAGCCTTGAGCTAAAGAAGTTCAGGTACAGTGCCCAGGCTCTGAGTTCAAGCCTGAGTTCAAGGACTGGCAAAAACAAAAAACAAAGGGCTGATGGTGCAACTTGATGGTACAGTGCTTATCTAGCACTTGTGAGGGTTTGATTTCCAGCACTGAAAAAACAAACAATAACCAAAATGTGGTTTATACCTATATGATGTGTATTGGATCTTTGTGTTGTATCTGGTATAACAGTTAATGGTAACTCTGATGTCACTATTGTATAAAGGTACAGCCCTGATCTGTACATTAGAGCCACCTGCACAGTTTATTTATTTATTTATGTATGCCAATACTGGGGCTTGAACTCAGAGTATCTTACTCCTACTTGGCTTTTTCGTTCAAGGCTGGCTCACTACCACTTGATCTATAGCTCTACTACAGGCATGAGCCACCAGTAACAACAATAATGTCCTATTTAATTCCTTTTTTTTTTTTTTTTTGGTCAGTCGTGGGCCTACTCTGGGCCTGGGTGCTGTCCCTCAGCTCTTCAGCTCAAGGCTAGTGCTCTATCACTTGAGCCACAGCGCCACTTCCAGCTCTTTCTGCATATATGGTGCTGAGGAATCAAACCCAGGGCCTAATGCAGGCAAGGCAAGCACTCTACCACTGTGCAACCTTCCCAGACCTCACCATTTTTATTATTCCAAGTAGCAACATCCCCACCCATGGAATTTACTTGGAGGGTCCTGGTGGGGTCATATTCTAGATGTGTCAGCCTCTCAGGTACCTCTGAAGAGAGCCTAGGCCTTAGGAATCTTCCCAGCCCCAAATTATTATTACTATTATTACTATTATTATTATTATTATTATTTTGCTTCCTTTTTGTCGGTCATGGGGCTTGAACTCTGGGCCGGGGCACAGTCCCTCAGCTCTTCAGCTCAAGGCAAGCGCTCTACCACTTGAGCCACAGCACCACTCCCGGTTTTCTGGTGGTTTATTGGAGATAAGAGCCTCACAGACTTTTCCTGCCCCAGCCAGCTTTGAACTGTGATCCTCAGAGCTCAGCCTCCTGAGTAGCTAGGATTACAGGAATGAGCCACTGGTGTCTGGCCCAAATTCTTTTTTTGGGGGGGTCATGGGGCCTGAACTCTGGGCCTGGGCACTGTCCCTCAGCTCTTCAGCTCAAGGCTAGCGCTCTACCACTTGAGCCACAGCGTCACTTCTGGCTTTTTTCTTTTTGCTTATGTGGTGCTGAGGAATCAAACCCAGGGCCTCATGCATGCAAGGCAAGCGCTCTACCACTGAGCCACCTTCCCAGCCCCTCTCTTTTTTTTTTTTTTTTTTTTTTTTTTGAGACAAGATTTTCACATGAATTCCAGACTCTTTTGCAACAACTTCCCAAGTGCTGGGATTTATAGGCTAGCCAGTCTCAGCTAGCTCAGATAAGAGGCATGAAAACATCACACCACATTATTTATTGAGATCTTGTCTTGCTAGCATTTTGCCTGGGCCAGTCTCCAAGCATTGCAGCTCCTCCTGATCTGTGCCTCCATTGAGAAGATGGGATTATAGGTATGCGCCACCATATTTCCATTAATTAATTAATTGATTGATTGATTAATTAATATTTTCTGCTATTGGAGACCCAACCTTGAGCTTCATAATGCTAAGTAAGTGCTTGGTCACTTCTAGCTCCAGGGCTTCTTAGAAAATTTATTCCCACTTAGCCAAGTGTGAACTGTACGCCATTACCCAGCTGGCAAATGTACTCTACCTAAAACACTGGAACTCATATTTTTCCCTACGATCTACTATTTTATTCACTTCTATGAAGGTACTGAATATTTTTAGCTCCACCTACTCATTAAGGTGTCATATAGATTTTCTACCTAGAGAAGCAAAATAAAAAAGCTGTGGCTATAACCAAGGTCTTTTGCCAGTCTTTTTCTAATTCTGCAGGAGAAGAAAATGCTAAGATGACTTTTTTTTTCTTCCAATCCTGGGCATGAACTCAGGGCCTGGACACTGTCACTGAGCCTCTCTGTACTCAAGGCTAGCACTCTACTACCACTTGAGCCACAGTGCCACTTCTGGCTTTTTCTGTTCATGTGGACTGAGGAATTGAACCCAGGGCTTCATTCATGCTAGGTGAGCACTCTACCACTAAGCCACATTCCCAGCCCTAAGATTACTGTTAAAGAGCAATTTCTTCTTCTTCTTCTTCTTCTTCTTCTTCTTCTTCTTCTTCTTCTTCTTCTTCTTCTTCTTCTTCTTCTTCTTCTTCTTCTTCTCCTCCTCCTCCTCCTCCTCCTCCTCCTCCTCCTCCTCCTCCTCCTCCTCCTCCTCCTCCTCCTCCTCCTCCTCCTCCTCCTCCTCCTCCTCCTCCTCCTCCTCCTCCTCCTCCTCCTTGTTTTTCTTTCCCCCTTCTCTTTTTTTTTGTATCAGTACTGGGGTTTGAAACCAGGGCTGTGTGTTCTCACTTGTCTCTTTTGCTCAAAACTGGTGCTGTACCACTTGAATCACATTTCTACTTCTGGCTTCTTGCTGCTTAATTCCAGATAAGTCACCTGGAGTTTTCTGCTCAGGCTGGCTTCAAACTGTAATCCTTAGATTTCAGCCTTCTTTTTTTCTTTTTCTTTCTTTTTTTTTTTTGGGTCCGGTTGTGGGGCCTGAACTCTGGGCCTGGGCACTGTCCCTCAGCTCTTCAGATCAAGGCTAGTGCTCTACCACTTGAGCCACAGCGCCACTTCTGGCTTTTTTCTTTTTGCTTATGTGATGCTGAGGAATCAACCCAGGGCCTCATGCATGCAAGGCAAGCGCTCTACCACTGAGCCACCTTCCCAGCCTCTGAGTTCAGCCTTCTAAGTAGCTAGGATTATAGGCCTGAGCCACTGGCACTTGCTGCCCCACCTTTTTGTTCTCCTCTTCCTTCTCCTCCGTCTTCTCCTTCTCCTTCTCTTTCTCCTTCTCCTTCTTCCCCTCCTGCTTCTGCTTCATGTACCTCTTCCTCTTCTTCTTCTCCTCTTCCTGGTCCTGAACTCTGGGGCTTGAACTCAGGGCCTGGGTGTTGTTTCTGAGCCTCTTTATGCTCTAGGCTAGTGCTCTACCACTTGAGCAACAGTGCCTCTTCCAGCTTTTTCTGAGTAGTTCATTGGAGAAAAGAGCAGTCAAGCACAACAGATAGCCACAGTGGATTCATCTGTCAAGAATAAAAAGGGCTCCTGCTCCTGCCCCTTCTATACCAATACTGACTTCCAGGTACACCTGTTCCCCCATGGGCCTACCCAGGTAAGGCTGCCTCGCATCCCTGAAGATCCCAGGGAGTAACACTGAGCCAGCTACTCTCCGAGCACCTCTCCACATCATCCCTTTTGTTACTTCCAAGTATTGGCATCTAATTTCTTCATTTCAGTAATATTTTTCATTTTATTGTTGCCCAGCCCCTGCCTCAGGAGACTTCTTCCAGACTTCACTCAAGGACTTGCATCAACCAAGGGACAGCTGCTGCTTGCTGCCTTCTCCAGGGGTCAGGGGACACCACATTTCAGCCTTTTACCCCTAATGTTGATGCTCCTTGTCAGCAGGAAGTAACCAGAGAGAATCTGTGCCCTGTTTCATGATTATTAAGAGGCTGGAATGTAAGGTCCACCCAGTGAAGGCAGAGCAGACTCACGGACTCATCCCTCTTCTTGGTTAAGTCTCTGCCCAGTACCTGTGTCACCTAGGTAACCGACACACTTGGAGGCAATCTTCTCCACCGCCACCCCCCCCCCCCCATCGCATACAAACCTGGCTGTGGTTCAACCCTTTTTATTCCTGCTGTGTAGGCTTCCAACTTGACCAGAGGCGGCCTGCAAGTAAACCTTTCCCTTGCCTGAATAACACTGTGCTGCTCTCTTTAGTCAGCTGCCAATTTAATTTACCTGCCAATTTAAATTACCTAACAAATATCTACTGCTCCTCCAAGAGATTTGAATTCACACAAAACAAGGTGAAGAACCCAAGCAAATGGAATGAGGCTCTGAATATTTATCACCAGCCACTTGAAAGACACTTATTACAACATTTGAATCCTAAATATACCTGCAGAGGGAAAAGGGATGTGTGCTGTGTTACACACATCTTATTGTCAGACAAAATGTTTTCTATCCCGAGGTGAACTCTCAGAGAAATAGTATATGCAACCTAGTAATATAGTAATAGCTAACTTTCACTGAATGCTTACCATGTGAGAAGCTTCATGGCAATTTCATGAATTTGTCACTTTTAATTCCCATAACATGCCCCCACCTAGCAAGTACATTATTTTTTCTTTCTTCATATTATATTTTGTGTGTGTGTGTCTGTGTGTCTGTGTGTGTCTGTGTCTGTGTCTGTGTGTCTGTGTGTGTTTCTGATCCTGGGGCTTGAACTCAAGGCCTAGGCACTGTCCCTGAGCTCCTTTTGGTCAAGGCTAGCACTCTATCACTTGAGCCACAGCGTCATTTCCGCCTTTGTCTGTGATTAGTTGGAGATAAGAATCTCACAGACTTTCCTGCCTGGGCTGGCTTAGAACTGTGATCCTCAGATCTCAGCCTCCTGTGTAACTAGGATTAATGGCAAAAGCCAGCAGCGCCCAGCTATTTTATTTCTCCTTCCTTTCTCTACTTTCCCCTTCCTTCCTGCCTGTCTTCCAGCCTTCTTTGTACCAGGATTTAAACTCAGGACTTCACATTTGTACCACTTGCTTGGTGAATTGATACTCTACCATTTAAGCAATGCCTCAAGCTCAGTTTTTTGTTGGTTATTTTAGAGATGAAGTCTCTCAGACTCTTCTGCCCAGGTTGGCTTTAGACTTTGATCTTCTGGCTCTCAGTCTCCAGAGTAGCTAGAATAACAGGCATAGGCCACATGCTGGGCTTAATCTACTATTTTTGATAAGGAAACTGGACTTGGATAGGTTAAACAAACGCTGTTTTCCGTGGTATTAAGCCATATCATTATAGGGTTCCTAATGTGATTACACTGAGCAAGGTCTCCAGTCAAATATGTGCAAGAGACAGAACGGTGTTCAAATGAGGTTCTTGTGAAATAAAGGCTGAATGTACAATCTTAAGTTATTTAACAAAAGGGCTTTTGCATAATGGTAATATTTTGCTTTATGGTTATCTAACTTACTATTGAAAGGGCCATTAAGTTTTGTGGAACAGTGGGTTGTCACCCAATTCACTGGATCTAGAGGAAGCTTCTGTGAGCATCCTTGGGGAAATCTGGTTCCCTCCCACAGGTAAAGGCAGGGTACATCAGTATTCAGAGGATGCATGGTATGAGACAGACCAGGACAAGGCCAACAGGCATGTGTCTACTGTGAGTCTAGTCTTTAAGAATCAGGCTTAGCAGGAAGTAGATGGTGGAGTGAAATGCCAATATAAGCTTCCTGATTGGGGAGTTAGGGCCAGGCAATGAAAGGAATGTGGGCTGGACCAAAGAAAGCTACACAAGAGGCTGAGATCTGAGGACTGAAGTTCAAAGCCAGCCTGGACAGAAAAGTCCATGCGACTGTTATCCTCAATTAGCCACCAAAAAAAAAAAAAAAAGGGCTGGGAAGGTGCCTCAGTGGTAGAGGGCTTGCTTTGCATGCATGAGGCCTTGGGTTTGATTCCTCAGCACCACATAAGCAGAAAAAGCCAGAAGTGGTGCTCAAATGGTAGAATGCTAGCCTTGAGCTGAAGAGCTGAAGGACAGTGCCCAGGCCCCACAACCAACCAAAAAAAAACAAAAAACAAAAAACTGAAAGTGGTATGGTAGAATGCTAGTCTTTTTTTTTTTTTTCAAATTCTTTACTGTGATTAAGTGGTTACATAATTCCCCAAATTTCACAGTATTGTGGGATAGTGTTGCTTAGCAAACACATTCTAACTTTCCTGGGGCAAATTATCTATCATGATCTATAACATTTATGAGTTCTATGAGCTTTGTGATACAGTTATTTCTTCCATATTGGGTGATATGTGCATTTCTTTTTTTTTTTTTTTTTCTGGACATGGGACCTGAACTCTGGGCCTGGGCGCTGTCCCTCAGCTCTTCAGCTCAAGGCTAGCACGCTACCTCTTGAGCCATAGCACCACTTCCGGCTTTTATTTTCTGCTTATGTGGTGCTGAGGAATCGAACCCAGGGCCTCACGCATGCAAGGCAAGAGCTCTACCACTGAGCCACCTTCCCAGCCCCATTTCTTTTGTTTTGCATAGCATCAGCTGTTCCCTCTTTCCCATTTGTTCCCTCCCTCCCATCACTGCCATTGAGTTGCTTAGTTCATTTTGGTTAATGTCCAGTGCAGCTGATGGGTCCTGCTGTTGTATGTTTCCCTGATTCCCTCTAGTTCTGTGTCATCTTCCTTGTTTCCCTCTGGTGTACACATATATACTATGCATATGATCAGCAGCATGGGGTTATTTAGTAGTGATTAGACCAGATGAGTGGAAGTCCTTTGTTCCTTAAGTCTTGTTAATTTTGTCATATCACCTAACATTTTGGATTTAACACCCACTTATCAGGGAGACCACGTGCTCTCTTTGCTCTTGGCTTACCTCGCTCAACATGATTTCTTCTAGCTCCATCCATTTCCCTGCAAATGTCATTATTTTGTCATTTCTAATGGCTGCATAATATTCCACTGTGTATAGATACCACAATTTTTGGATCCATTCATCTGTGGTGGGACATCTGGGTTGTTTCCATATCCTGGCTATTGTGAACAGCGCTGCAATAAACATGGAGGTGCACGTGTCCTTGTATATTGGTTCCTGTTGTTCAGGATAGATGACCTCATAAGGGAGGTCAATATTTAGCTTTCTGAGGACCCTCCAGACTGCTTTCCAAAGTGGTTGTATAAGTGTACATTCCCACCAGCAATATAATAGGGTTCCTTTTTCTCCGTATCCCCTCCAGCATTTGTCGTTGGCTGACTTCAGGATGTGGGCCATCTGACTGGGGTAAGGTGGTATCTCAGGGTTGGTTTTATTTGCATTTCCTTCACAACCAGGGATGGTGAACATTTCCTTATGTGTTTCTTTTTCTTTCTTTCTTTTTTTTGGGGGGGGGGCCCAGTCGTGGGGCCTGAACTCTGGGCCTGGGTGCTGATCCCTCAGCTCTTCAGCTCAAGGCTAGCGCTCTACCACTTGAATCACAGCGCCACTTCCGGCTTTTTTTCTTTTTGCTTATGTGGTGCTGAGGAATCGAACCCAGGGCCTCATGCATGCAAGGCAAACGCTTTACCACTGAGCCACCTTCCCAGCCCCTTCCTCATGTGTTTCTTTGACATTTTTATCTCTTCTTCTGAGAAGTTTCTCTTTAGTTCCCTTGCCCATTTAGTAATTGGTTTGTTAGGTTTGGGAGGGATTAGTTTCTTGAGTTCTCTGTATATACTGGATATTAACCCCTTGTCTGATATATTGCTGATAAATATTTTTTTCCCAGTTAGTCGGTCTTTCTAGCTTGGTTGCTATAGCTTTAGCTGTGCAGAAACTTTTTATTTAAAAGTAGTCCCATTTGTCCGAGTCTCTCTCCAATTTGTTGTGACCCTGGGACTCCATTCAGGAAGTTTCTGCCTGTGCCTATACGTTAAACAAAGGAGCTCAGAAACATGACCCAGGATCTGAGTTCAATCAAGCCCAGTGTAAGGTCTACACAGGGACTCCTCCCTACCGCTTGGCTAAGTTTCTGCCCAGTATCTGTTACCTAGGTAACTGCCACTCCTGGAAGCAGTCACCTTCCCCTCCTACCTCCCATCTGACCACAGGAGGGTCCCAGGCCACACCTTTCCCCCACCTGGACACACCTCTTCCTGTCCTTGGCCTATATAAGTCCTGGCCTGGGGGGGGGGTCATTCCTCTCCACCACGCACAGGGGGGGGGGGGCAGTTGGGTAAATAATTTTCTTTCCCTGCCTGAATAGCGCGTGGTGTTCTCTTCATTGGCTACCTAATGAAACCTACCTATTTAATATACCTTACATCCAGGACCAGCACAAAAAAGGAAATGTGAGAGAGGTTAAGGCTAGGGTGTAGCTTAGCTAGGGTGTTTGCTTAGCAAGGACTAGTTTTTTTACAGAAAGGCCTGAGAAGGAAATACACTACTTGCAATGGTTGAATAGACTGATAGCTTCCTATGTCAGCCAGTAGGGGTCACCTTTGAAACACCACATTTTGGAAACTATTAGATCATGTCATGATTCCAGTCTCCTCTTTTCTTTTTCTTTCTTTCTATTTTTTTTTTTTGGGGGGGGGTTGTGGGGCTTAAACTCTGGGCCTGAGTGCTTGTCCCTCAGCTCTTCAGCTCAAGGCTAGTGCTCTACCACTTGAGCCACACGCCACTTCTGACTTTCTGCTTATGAGGTGCTAAGGAATCAAACCCAATGCCTCAAGTATGCAAGGCAAGTACTCTACCACTGAACTACCTTCCCAGCCCTCTCTTCGCATTTTAACTAATGCTACCCCACTCCAACCCTTCAGAATGATCTATCTTAAAAACTCTGAGCATGTCAAGAGCTGTAGCAAGGACTGCTGTTACAGTAAACTCTCAATTGGGCCTGCTTTTCCAAATATTGTACCTCTACTTCTTCAACATCCTCTCACACTCTTGTACTCAGGACTGGCACTCTACCACTTGATCCACAACTTCACTTTCTGCTTTTTGCTAGCTCACTAGTGACTGTCTGCTCAGGTTGGTTGGTTTTGAATCTTGTTCCCCAGATCTCAGCCTCCGGAGTAGCTAGGAGGCAAATACCACCCAATTTCCAACATCATATCACATGGTTGTGTCTGCTAACTGCCCCTCAAATGATCATGGCTTGAATTAAGTTTCTGCTGCGTATGCTTTCCTTTTGACTGCCCAGTGGGATTGTAAACTCCGGTAGGGAAAGGATTTAGATCTTTTAAAACACATTTCTCTTTTTCTCAGGACTAGATGCTTCTCTATTACAGTTTACTCTGAAGAGTACTCAGAATAGCACCAGCTGCAAGGAGCTATTTAATGAGAGGATTATTTTCTTTTTTACTGAGATAATGACCATCTTGCAGAAATGATTGTTGTGCATTTTTTGTGATAATATTGATAAGAAAGGTACAAAATGACATTGTATAATGGATCCAAAAAGTCTGAGTTTGAATGCCAGCTCTGTGATGGATTAACTCTGTGACCCCACATAGGGAGCAAAGAGCTCCAGATTCCAAGTTGTAAAAGAAAAATGATCTTGGGCCTCACATGTTCATAAGGATTAAGTTACACACTAAAATTTGGTCTGGCACAGTGAATGGCTATCAGAGGCAGTTAATAAATGTTTTTACTAAAGAAAATTTAAAATTCCTATTATGTTTGATTTCATTGTTTTCCTATTTTCTCCTTTACAGGGATCAGGAAGGCTTCAATTATTTCTAATAACTTTGGGCGATTAGCTGTTTTCTGAAAATGAAAAGTTGGTAGACATCATGTTGACAAAGTTTTACTTTCCTCTTCCTCCTCTTCCTTCCCCTCCTTCTCCTCCTTCTCTTCCTTCTTTCCAGTCCTGGGGCTTGAACTCAGGGCCTTGGTGCTGTCTCTGAGCCTCTCAAGGCTGCCCAAGGCTAGCACTCTACCACTTGAGCCTCACCAGCACATCTAGCATTTTCTGTGTATGTGGTACTGAGGAATTGAACCCAAGGCTTCATGCATGCTAGGCAAGCATACTACCATTAAGCCATATTCCCAGCCCTCTTCTTTAGTAATTATAAAAATATTAAGCAAGCCTAGCTTTGGCCAGATGAATTAGGAGAAGGGCAAATAAGGAGGGCAGAGAGAAAGAGAGAATGCTTAGATTAGTAGAAATATGACTCCTTAATCGTCCTTCCTTTCTTTCTCCCTCCCTCCCTTCTTTACTTTCTTTCCTCTTTCTTTTCTTTCTCATTTTTTAATTTATTTTATGTATTTATTTTGTCAGTCATGGTCCTCAACTCTGGGTCTGGGCGCTGTCCCTCAGCTATTCAGCTCAAGGCTAGCGCTCTACCGCTTGAGCCACAACGCCACTTTTTCTGCTTAGGTGGTGCTGAGGAATTGAACCCAGGGTCTCATGCATGCAAGGCAAGCGCTCTACCACTGAGCCACCTTCCCAGCCCCTCTTTCTTTTCTTTCTTTCTTTCTTTTTTTGGGGGAGGGAGGTCCGGTCATGGGGCCTGAACTCTGGGCCTGGGCGCTGTCCCTCTGCTCTTCAGCTCAAGGCTAGCGCTCTACCACTTGAACCATAGTGTCACTTCCAGCTTTTTTCTTTTTGCTTATGTGGTGCTGAGGAATCGAACCCAGGGCCTCATGCATGCAAGGCAAGCGCTCTACCACGGAGTTACCTTCCCAGCCCTTCTCTTTCTTTTCTTTCTCTCGTTTTCTCTCTTTCCCTTCTTCCCTCCCTCCTTCTTCCTTCCTTCCTCCCTCCCTCCCTTCCTCCCTTCTTTCCTTCCTTCCTCTCTCCCTTCCTTCCTTCCTTCCTTCCTCCCTTCCTTCCTTCCTTCCTTCCTTCCTTCCTTGTACCAGTACTGGGGCTTGGCTCAGGGCCTTGAACTCTTGTTTGGCTTTTTCACTCAAAGCTGGTACTCCACCACTTGAGTCACAGCTCCACTTTCAGCTATTTGCTGGTTAACTAGAAATAAGAATCTTACAGATTTGTCTGCCTGGGCTGGGCTTCAAACCAGGATCCTTAGATCTCAACCTCCTAAGTGTCCAGGATTACAGATATGAGCCACCAGCACCTGCCCCCTAACTTTGCATTTGGGTAGTAAGGCAGTCTCATTTAAGGACTTCTGCCCTTATTAGAGAATATTCCAGATTAAGGTTGTGAGTTCCAGAGGCATAGCTACAGCTTTGGTGACAAGCTGGAATTTGCTACAGGATGTTGGGCATGGCTGAAAGAAGACACCAGTAAATGAATCAAGTCTAAACTTTATTTTGCCTAGGAGCAGAATAAAAAATGGCATCCTCTATTTAAATTTTATCCCATGTTTCTTCGTGTCCTTCTACTCAAAGCTGCTGGCAGAGGTTGCTGGGTTATTGCCTGGTAAGAAGATTCTGCTCACTGTTCGAGACCTCACTTTCAGGAGTTGGCTCTGTCCCTGCCTTCGGGGCATGGCCCCTGTACACACAGGACTGGAGCTGCTTCTGTAAGTATAGTAAAACTCCATTAATCTGATGTTACTGTGAAATTTTTAAATAAAAAGTAATGCAGTCCCAGTTGACAAGGTAACTTTATTTCCTCATATAATTGCTTTTTTATTTAAAAGTAGGAACAACATTTGAAATGAAGTACTCAGGGCTAAAATGCATCCAATTAATTGAAATAGAAGAGACTCATGTATCCACAGGTAGGTGAAGGTGTTTAAAGCCCTATCTTTGTTTGCCTCAGTAAAAACACAGCATGGACTATAAAATCTATGCTTTCCTTATGATAGTATAAATCACATATATTGCCAATATTGCTACTTAAACTCACACTCCCTCAGCTTTCTTTTTCAGGGGCTGGCACTCTACTATTTGAACCATACCTCTATTTTAGCTTTTTTTTTTTGCTGGTTAATTGGAGATGGAATCTTGTAGACCTTTCTGCCTGGGTTGGCTTTGAACCTTGATCTTCCAGGTCTCAGCCTTCTGAGTAGCTAGGATTCCATGTTTGAGACCCCAGTATCTGGCTTATAAATTGTATTTTGTACAGAGTCAATGGCTTTCAGTATCA
>NW_027204947.1:0-18900 GCF_024711535.1 Dipodomys merriami | reverse complement strand
TAGGGTGGAGTTTAGGATTAGGGTTAGGGTGAGGATGAGGGTTAGGTTTAGAGTGAGGGTTAGGGTTAGGTTTAGGTTTAGAGTCAGGGTTAGGGTGACTGTGAGGTTCAAGGTGAGGTTTAGGGTGAGGGTTAGGTTTAGGGTTAAGGTGAGGCTTAGGGTAAGGGGTAGGGTTACAGTTAGGGTGAGGGTTAGGTTTAGTGTGAGAGTTAAGTTTAGGGTTAAGTTTAGGATTAGTGTGAGGGAAAGAATTAGGGTGATGATTAGGGTGAGGGTGAGGTTTAGGTTTAGGAATAGGGATAGAGTTAGTGTTACGCTATGGGTGAGGATGAGGGTGAGGGTGAGGGTTAGGTTTAGGATTAGGGTGAGGGCTAGGGTGAATGTTAGGTTTAGGGTAAGGGCTAGGGTTTGGGTGAGGTTTAGGGTTAGGTTTAGTTTCAGGGTGGTGTGAGGGTGAGGTTTAGGGTGAGGCTTTGGGTTAGGGTGAGGGCTAGGTTGAGGGTGAACTTTAGGGTTATGATGAGGGGTAGGGTTAAGTTTAGGGTGAGGGTTAGATTTAGTGTGAGGTTTACGGTTAAGGTTACGGTGAGGGTGAGGGTAAGGGTTATGGTGAGGGTTCAGGTGAGGGTGAGGTTTAGGGTTATGATTAGAGATAGGGTTAGGTTTAGGCTGCGGTTGAGAGTGAGGATGTGGGTGAGGTTTAAGGTTAGGGTTAGGGTGAAGGTGAGGGCTAGGGTGAGCGTGAGGGTGAGGGTGAAGGTGAGGTTGAGGGTGAGGCTGAGGGTTAGTGTGAGGGTTTGGGTTAGGTTTAGGGTGAGGGTGAGAGTGAGGGTTAAGATTAGGGTTAGGGTTATTTTTAGGGTTAGAGTGAGGGTTACAGTTCAGTTTAGGGTGAGGGTTATGGTTAGGGTTAGGCTAAGGTTTAGGGTTACAGTTAGTGTTAAGATGAAGTTTAGGGTGAGGGGTAGGGCTAGGGTTAGGGTGAGGGTTAGGGTTAGTGTGAGGGTTAAGGTTAGGGTTAGGGTGAGGATTAGGTTGAGGGATAGGGTTTTGGTAAGGGTTAAGGTGAGGGTGAGGGTTAGGATGCGGTTTAGGGTTAGGGTTAGGTTTAGGGTGAGGGTTAGGGTTAGGGTGGAGTTTAGGATTAGGGTTAGGGTTATGGTTAGGTTGAGGGTTAGGTTTAGGGTTAGGTTTAGCTTCACGCTGAGGGTGAGTGTTAGGGTTAGGTTGAGTGTTAGTGTTAGGGTAAGAGTTAAGGTGAGGGTGAAGTTTAGGATTAGGATTAGGGTTAGGGTTAGGGTGAGGGTGAGGGTTAGGATTAGGGTTAGGGTTACAGTAAGGGTGAGGGTTAGGTTTAGGGTGAGGTTTAGGGTTAGGGTTAGGGTTAGGGTGTGGGTTTTGGTTAGGATTAGAGTTAGGGTTAGGGTTATTGTTAGGGTTAGGTTTAGGGTTACTTTTAGGGGGAGGGTGAGGGTTATAGTTAGGGTTAGGGTTAGGATTAGTGTGAGGGTGAGGGTGTGGATTAGAGTTATGTTTAGGTTTAGGGTGAGGGTTAGTGTGATGGTTAGGGTTAGGGTGAGGGTGAGGGTGAGGTTGAGGGTGAGTGTTAGGGTTAGTTTGGGGTTTAGGGTTAGGGTTAAGGTTAGGGTTAGGGTGAGTGTTTGGGTTAGATTTAGGGTTAGGATGAGGGTTAGGCTGAGGGGTATGGTTAGGTTTAGGGTGAGGGTTAGGGTTAGTGTGAAGGTTAGGTTTAGGGTTAGGGTGAGGTTAAGGATTAGCCTGAGGTTTAGGGTGAGGGTAAGTGTTAGGTTTTGGTTTAGGGTGAGGGTTAGGGTTAGGTTTAGGGTTACTGTGAGGGTGAGGGTTAGGTTTAGGTTGAGGGTTAGGGTTAGGGTTAGGGTTAGGGTGTGTGTGAGGGTTAGGATTAGAGTAAGGGTTAGGGTTATTGTTAGGGTTAGGGTTAGGGTTACGGTTTGTTTTAGGGTGAGGGTGAAGGATACGGTTAGGTTTACGGTGAGGTTTAAGGTTAGGGTTAGGGTTGGGGTGAGGGTTAGGTTAAGGGTTAGGTTTTGGCTTACGGTTAGGGTGAGGGTGAGGGTGAGGATGAGGGTTAGGGTTAGAGTGATCATTAGGGTTAGTGTTAGGGTGAGTGTGAGGGTTAGGATTAGTGATAGGCTTAGGGTTAGGCTGAGGGTGATGTTGTGGGTGAAGGTTAGGTTTAGGATGAGGGTTAGGGGGTTAGGATTAGGGTTAGGGTGAGGGCTAGGGTGAGGGTGAGGGTTAGGGTTAAGGTTAGGTTGAGGTTTAGGGTTAGGGTTAGGGTGAGGTTGAGATTTAGGGTTAGAGTTTGGGTTAAGGTGAGGCTGAGGATGAGGGTTAGAGTTAGGGTTAGGATTAGGATTAGGGTAAGGGTTGGGGTGAGTGTGAGGGTTAGGGTTAGGGTTCGGCTTAGGGTTACACTGAGGGTGAGGTTGAGGTTGAGGGTTAGGGTTTGGGTGAGGGTTAGGGTTAGGTTTAGTGTTAGAGTTAGGGTTCAGGTTAAGATTAGGGTTAGTGTGAGGGTTAGCGTTAGGGTTAGGGTTAGGTTGAGGTTTAGGGTTAACGTTGAGGTGAGGGTTTGGATGAGGATTAGGGTTAGGATTGGGTTAGGGAGAGGGCTATGGTGAGTGTGAGGGTTAGGGTTAGTGTTAGGGTGAGGTTTATGGTTAGGGTTAGGTTTAGGGTGAGGGTTAGGATGAGGGTTAGGGTTACGGTAAGGGTGATGGTTAGGTTTAAGGTGAGGGTTAGGGTTAGGGTGAGGGTTAGGGTTAGGCTTAGGTGTAGGGTTAATGTTATTGTTAGGTTTAGGGTTGTGGTTAAGGTTACGGGGAGGGTGATGGTTTGGGTTAGTGTTAGGGTGAGCGTTAGAATGAGGGTTAGGATTAGGATTAGGGTGAGGGCTAGGGTGAAGTTTAGGTTAAGGGTTAGGGTTAGGGTGAGGTTTAGGGTTAGTGTTAGGCTTAGGGTGAGGGTGAGATTTATGGTTAGAGTTTGGGTAAGGGTGAGGCTGAGGTTGAGGGTTAGGGTTAGGGTTAGAGTTAGAGTTAGGGTTAAGGTGAGGTTTAGGGTGAGGGTGAGGGTTAAGCTTAGGGTTAGATTTAGGATTATGGTAAGGATTAGGATGAGTGTGAGGTTTAGGGTTAGGGTTAGGCTTAGGTTTAGGGTTAGGCTTAGGCTTAGGCTTAGGTTTAGGCTGAGGGTGAGGGTTAGGGTTAGGGTGAGGGTAAGTGTTAGGGTTAGGGTGAGAGTTAGGGTTCGGTTAAGTTTAGGGATAGGGTGCGAGTTAGGGTTAGGGTTACGGTGAGCGTGATGGTTAGTTTTAGGTTGAGGGTTAGCGTTAGGGTTAGGGTGAGGATTAGGGTTAGGATTAGGGTGAGGGTTAGGATGAGGATTAGGGTTAAGATTAGGGTTAGGGTGAGGATTATGTTTAGTGTTAGGGTAAGGTTTAGGGTTAGGTTCAGAGTTTGGGATAGGTTCAGATTGAGGGTTAGAATGAGGGTTAGGGTTATTGTGAGGGTGAGGGTTACATTAGGGTGAGGGTTAGGGTTAGGATTAGGGTTAGGATGAGGGTTAGTGTTAGCATTAGGGTTAGGGTTAGGGTTAGGTTTAGGTTTAGGATTAGTGTTATTTTTAGCATAAGTGTTAGAGTTATGGTGAGGGTGACAGTAAGGGTGAGGGTTAGGGTTAGGTTTAGGGTGAAGTTTAGGGTTAGGATTAGGATTAGGGTTAGGGTGTGGGTGAGGTTTAAGGTTATATTTAGGGTTAGTTATAGGGTTAGCTCGAGTGTTGAGGTTAGGATTAATGCTAGCGTTAGGCTTAAGGTGAGGGTTAGTTTGAGGGTGAAGGTTAGGGTTAGCATTAGGATTAGGTTTAGGGTTAGGGTAAGTGTGAGGGTTAGGGTGAGGGTGAGGGTTAGGATTAGGTTTAGGGTTAATGTTATTCTTAGGTTTAGGGTGAGGGTTACGGTTACGGTGAGGTTCGAGGGTGAGGGTTAGGGTTAGGGTTAGGGTGAGGTTTTTAGTGTTAGGGTTAGTGTTAGAATTAGGGTTAGGTTAATGGGGAGGGTTAGGATGAGGATTAGGGTTAGGAATAGTGTTAGGGTAAGGGCTAGGGTGAGGGTGAGGTTTAGGGTTAGTTTTAGAGTGAGTTTTAGGGTTCGGGTTAGGGTTTAGGTTAGGTGAGGGTAAGGTTTAGTGTTAGAGTTAGGTTTAGGGTGAGGCTGAGGGTGAGGGTTAGGGTTAGGGTTAGTATTAGGGTTAGGGTGAGGGTGATGATGATGATGAGGATTCGGGTGATTGTGAGGATTAGGCTTAGGGTTAGGATTAGAATTACGGTAAAGGTTAGGGTGAGTGTGAGGGTTAGGGTTAGGCTTAGGCTTAGGATTAGGCTGAGCATGAAGATTAGGGTGAAGTTTAGGGTTAGGGTGAGGGGTAGGGTTAGGCTTAGGGTTAGGATTAGGTTTAGGGTAAGGGTTAGGGTGAGGGTGAGGTTTAGTTTTAGCGTAATGGTAAGGGTGAGGCTGAGGTTGAAAGTAACGGTTTGGGTTAGTGTTAGGGTAAGGTTTCAGGTTAGGCTTAGGGTTAAGCTGAGGGTTAGGGATAGTTTGATGGTTAGGGTGGGGTGAGGGTTTGGGTGAGGGTGAGTGTGAGGGCGAGTGTTAGTGTGCGGGTGAGGTTTAGGGTTAGGTTTAGGTTTAGGGTTAGTGTTAGGGTTAGGGTTAGGATGATGGTTAGGTTGAGGGGTAGGGTTAGTGTGAGGGTGAGGTTCAGGCTAAGTTTGCGAGTTACCGTTAGGATGAGGTTTGGGGTGAGGTTTAAGGTGTGTTTTAGGGTTAGGGTGAGGGTTAGGATGAGTGTAAGTTTTAGGGTGAGAGTTAGGGTGAGTGTGAATGTTAGGTTTAGGGTGAGGGTTAGGGTTATGGAGAGGGTTAGGGTTAGATTTAGGGTGAAGGTGTGAGTGAGTGTGTGGGTTAGGGTAAGATTTCGTTTAAGGTTAGGGTTAGGGTTAGGGTTATTTTTAGGGTTAGGTTTAGTGTTACGGTTACGGTGAGGTTGCAGGTGAGGTGAGGTTAAGCGTTACGTTTAGCGTTACGGTGAGGGTTAGGGTGATGGTAAGTTTTGGGGTGCGGGTTAGGGTTAGGGTGAGGTTTAAGGTGAGGCTGAGGGTTAGTGTTAGGGTGAGGGTTAGGTTGAGGGTAAGTGTTAGGGTGAAGGTAAGTGTAAGTGTGAGGGTTAGGGTTAGGGTGAGGTTTAGGTTGAGGTAGAGGGTTAGTGTTAGGGTTAGGGTTAGGGTGAGTGTGAGGGATAGGGTATGATGGATGAGGGTTCGTGTTAGGGTTAGAGTTAGGGTGAGGGTTATGGTGAGGGGTAAGGTTAGGGGTAGGTTTAGGGTTAGGGTTAGTGTGAGTGTTAAGGTTAGGGTGACAATAAGGTAAGGGTGAGGGTTAGGATGAGAGTGAGGTTTAGGGTTATCTTTAGGGTGAGGGTTAGGGTTACGGTTATGGTGAGGGTTAGGGTTAGGTTTATGTTAAGGGTGAGCTTGAGTGCTAGAGTGAGAGTAAGGGTTTGGGAGAGTGTGAGGGTTAGGGTTTGGGTGAGGGTTAGTGTTAGGGTGAGTGTTAGAGTTAGTGTGAGGGTTAAGTTTAGATTCAGGGTTAGCGTTAAGGTTAGGGTGAGTGTTAGTGTTCGGTTGGATGTTAGGGTTAGGGAGAGGGTTAGGTTGAGTGTTAGGGTTAGGGTGAGTGATAGGGTTAGGGTTAGGCTGAGTTTTAGGTTTAAGGTGATGTGTAAGATGAGGGTGAGCGTTAGGGTGAGGGTGAGGGTGAGGGTTAGGGTATGGGTAACATTTAGGGTTATGGTGAGGATTAAGGTAATGGTGAGGTTGAGGGTGAGGGTGAGGGTAAGGATTAGGATTTGGGTGAGGGTGAGGGTTAGGGTTAGGGTTAGAGTTTGGGTGAGGGTTAGGGTGAGGGGTAGTGTTAGGGTTAGGTTTAGTGTGAGTGTTAGGCTTAGGGTGAGGATAAAGTAAGGGTGAGGGTTAGGGTGAGAGTGAGGGTTAGTGTTACTGTTAGGGTGAGGGTTAGTGTTACGGTTATGGTGAAGGTTAGGGTTAGGGTTATGTTTAGGGTGAGGGTGAGTGTTAGAGTGAGGATGAGGGTTTGGGAGATCGTGAGGGTTAGGGTTTGGGTAAGGGTTACGGTTAGGGTGATTGTTTGGGTGTCGGTGAGGGTGAGGGTTAGGGTTGGGTTTAGGGTTAGAGTGAGGGTTAGGGTGAGGGGTATGGTTAGGGTGAAGGTTAGGGTTAGGGTTACTGTGAGGGTTAATGTTAGGTTTAGTTTTAGGGTTAGGTTGAGGGTAAGGGTTAGGTTGAGGGTTAGGTTTAGTGTTAGGTTTAGGTTTAGTGTGAGGGTTAGGGCTGGGGTGAGGGTAAGGATGAGGTTTAGGGTTAGGGTGATGTTTAGGGTGAGGGTGAGGGTTAGGATGAGTGTGAGGGTGAGGGTTCAGTTGAGGGTTTGGGTTAGGTTTAGGGTGAGGGTGAAACTTAGGGTAAGGTTTAGGGTGAGGGTGAGTGTGAGTGTTAGGGATAGGGTTAGGCTTAGGTTTAGGGTTAGGTTTAGGGTGACTGTGAGCGTGAGGGTTAGGGTTAGGGCGAGGGTTAGAGTTAGGGTGAGGGTAAGGGTTGGGGTGAGTGTTAGGTTTAGGGTCAGTGTTAGCGTTAGGGTAAGGGTGAGGCTTAGGGTTAGGTTGGAGGTTAGGTTTAGGGTGAGGGTTTGGGTTAGGGTTAAGTTTAGAATGAGGATTAGGTTGAGGGCTACGGTTATGGTTAGGGTGAGCATTAGGGTTATCATTAGGGTCAGGTATAGGGTTAGGTTTAGGGTGAAGGTTAGGGTGAGGGTAACCTTTAGGGTGAGGGTGAGTATTAGGGTTAGGGTTAGGGTGAGGGTGAGGGTTAGGGTGAAGGTTAGGGTTAGGGTTACGGTTAGGGTTAGGGTGAGGGTGAGGGTTAGAGTGAGGGTGAGGGTTAGCGTTAGGGTGAGGGTTAGGGTTAGGATTAGGGTTAGGGTGACGGTGATGATTAGGTTTAGGATTAAGCTGAGTGTTTCGGTGATGGTTAGGGCTAGGAGTACTGTTAGGTGTAGGCTGAGTGTGAGGGTGAGTGTGAGGGTGACTGATAGGGTTAGGGTTAGGCTGAGGGTTAGGGTGAGGATGAGGGTGAGTGTTAGAGTGAGGATGAGGGTTCAGGAGAGTGTGAGGGTTAGGGTTTGGTTGAGAGTTAGGGTTGGGTGAGTGTTAGGGTGCTGGTGAGGGTGAGGGTTAGGGTTGGGTTTAGGGTTAGTGTGAGGATTAGTGTGAGGGGTATGGTTAGGGTTAAGGTTACTGTGAGGGTTTATGTTAGGTTTAGGCTTAGGCTTAGGTTGAGGGTAAGGGTTAGGTTGAGGGTTAGGTTTAGGGTGAGGTTTAGGGTTAGTGTGAGGGTTAGGGCTAGGGTTAGGGTAAGGGTGAGGTTTAGGGTTAGGGTGATGTTTAGGGTGAGGGTGAGGGTTAGGGTGAGAGTGAGGGTGAGGGTGAGGGTTCAGTGGAGGGTTTGGGTTAGGGTAGGGTGAGGTGTAGGGTGAGGGTGAAACTTAGGGTTAGGTTTAGGGTGAAGGTGAGTGTGAGGGTTAGGGACAGGGTTAGGCTTAGGTTTAGGGTTATGCTTAGGGTGACTGTGAGCGTGAGGGTTAGGGTTAGGGTCAAGGTTAGGGTTAGTGTGAGGGTAAGGGTTGGGGTGAGTGTTAGGGTTAGGGTCAGTGTTAGCATTAGGGTTAGGGTGAGGGTTAGGGTTACGTTGGATGTTAGGTTTCGGGTGAGGGTTAGCGTTAGGATAGGGTTAGGTTGAGGGTGAGGGTGAGGGTTAGGATTAGGTTTAGGGTTAGGCTGATGGTGAGGGTGAGGGTGAGGGTTAGGGTTAGGGTGAGGGTTAGGCTAAGTGTTAGGGTGAGGGTTAGGTTTAGGTGATGTTTAGGTTGATGGTGAGAGTTAGGGTGAGGGTGAGGGTGAGGGTTCGGTTGAGGGTTTGGGTTAGGGTTAGGGTGATGGTGAGGGTGAGGTTGAGTGGGATGGCTAGGTTTAGGGTTAGGATTAGGTTTAGGGTGTGGGTGAGTGTGAGGGCTAGGGTTAGGGTTATTGTTAGGCTTAGGTTTAAGCTGAGGGTGAGGGTGAGTGTGAGGGTTAGGGTTACAGTTAGGTTGAGTGTGAGCTTTAGGGTTAGGTTTAGAGTAAGGGTTAGGTTGAGCGTGAGGTTTAGGGTTAGAGTTTGGGTTAGGGTGAGGGTTAGGGTGAGGAATAGGGTTAGGGTTAGTGTTAGAGTTCAGGTTTGGATGAGAGTTAGGGGGAGGGTTAGGGTTAGGATTAGGGTTAATGTTAGGGTTAGGATTAGGGTGAGAGTTAGGGTCAGGATTAGGGTTATTGTTAGGGTTATTGTTATGCTGAGGGTGAGGGTGAGGGTGAGGGTTAGGGTTAGTGTTAGTGTAAGGTTTAGTGTTAAGGTTAGGGTAAGGGGTAGGGTTAGGGTTAGGGTGAGGTTTTGGGGTCGAGTTAGGGTTAGGGTGAGGATTAGGGTGAGGGTTAGGGTTAAGGTGCGGGTTATGGTGGGGGTGATGGTAAGGGTAACGGTGAGGGTGAGGGTTATGGTAAGGGTGAAAGTTAGGGTTAGGTTGAGGGTTAGTGTTTGGGTTAGGGTGAGGGTGAAGTTTACATTGAGGATTAATGTTAGGGTTAGTGTGAGGTTTATGGTGAGAATGAGGCTTAGATTTAGGGTGAGGGCTAGGGTGAGGGTGAGGGTTTAGGTTCGTGTTAGGGTGAGGTTTAGGGTTAGGGTGATGGTTAGGGTTAGTGTGAGGTTCAGTGTTAGCATTAGGGTTAGTTTTAGGGTGTGGGTAAGTGTTATTGTGAGGGTTAGGGTTAGGGTGAGTGTTTTGTTTGGGTTAGGTTTAGGGTTATCGTTAGCTTTGGGGTTAGGGTTTGAATTAGGGTTAGGGTGAGGGTGAGATTTAGGGTTAGAGTTAGGGTTAGGGTTAGGTTTAGGGTTAGAGTGAGGTTTAGGGTTAATATTAGGGTTAAGGTTAGGCTTAGGCTTAGGCTGAGTGTGAGGGTGGGTGTGAGGATTACAGTTAGAGATAGGGTTAGGCTTAGGGTTAGGGTTATTGTTAGTGTTATGGCTAGGGTTAAGATTGCAGTGAGGGTGAGCCTGAGGGTGAGGGTTATTTTTAGGGTTATGGTTAGGGTTAGGGTTAGTATTATTGTTAGGGTTAGTGTTAGATTTACGGTGAGGTTGAGGGTGAGGGTGAAGGTTAGGGTTAGAGTGAGGTTTCGGGTTAGGGTTAGGGTTAGAGTGAGGGTGAGGTTTATGGTTAGAGTTAGGGTTAGGGGGAGGGTTAGGGTGAGGTTTAGGCTTAGGGTTAATGTTAGGGGTATGGTGAGGGTGAGGGTTAGGTTGAGGTTTAGGGATAGGGTTAGGTTTAGGGTTAGGTTTAGGGTGAGGGTGAGTGTGAGGGTTAGGGTGAGGGTTAGGCTTAGGCTTAGTGGTAGGCTTAGGGTGAGGGTGGGTGTGAGGGTTATGGTTAGTGTGATGGTTCAGGTTAGTGTTAATGTTATTGTTAGGGTTAGGGTTAGAGTTACGGTGAGGGTGAGGGTGCGAGTTAGGGTTAGGTTTAGGGTTAGGATGGGTTTTAGGGTTAGGGTCAGGGTTAGGGTTAGGGTGAGGGTGCGGTTTAGGGTTAGATATAGGGTTAGGGGTAGGGTTAGGGGGAGGGTTCAGGTTAGGGTTAGTGTTAGGGTTAGGTTGAGGGTGAAGGTTAGGTTGAGGTTTAGGGTTAGGGTTAGTGTTAGGGTTAGGGTTAGGGTTAGTGTTAGGGTGAGGGTAAGTGTTAGGGTGAGGGAATGGTTTAGGTTGAGGGTTATGGTTAGGGTGAGGGTTAGGATTAGGATTAGGGTTATTGTTACGGTTAGGTTCAGGGTGAAGGTTACTGTGAGGGTGAGGGTGAGGGTTAGGATTAGGGTTAGGGTGCGGTTTAAAGTTTGGGTTAGGGTTAGGGTGAGGTTTAGAGTTAGACTTAGGGTTAGGGAGTGGGTTAGGTTGAGGGTTAGATTTAGGGTTAGTGTTAGGGTTAGGGTTAGGGTGAGAGTTAGGGGTAGGGTTAGGTTTAGGGTTAGGGTTAGGGATAGGATTAGTGTTTGGGTGAGGGTGAGTGTGTGTGTTAGGGTTAGGCTTAGGGTTAGGCTGAGGGTGAGGTTGAGGGTGAGGGTTAGGTTTAGGGGTAGGGTTAGGATGAGGCTTATTTTTAGGATTAGGGTTAGGGTAAGCGCTAGGGTGAGGGTGAGGTTTAGGGTTAGGGTTAGGGTGAGGTGAAGGGTTAGGTTTAGGGTGAGTGTGAGGGTGAGGGTGAGGTTTAGTGTTCGATTTAGGGTTAGAGTGAGGCTGAGTTTGAGGTTTAGTGTTAGGGTTAGTGTTAGGTTTAGGATTAGTGTTAGGGTGAAGGTTACGGTGATTGTCAGGTTTAGGGTTAGTGTGAGGATTAGGATTAGGTTTACGGTTAGGGTGAGTGTTAGGTTTAGTGTGATGTTTAGGTGGAGGGTGAGAGTTATGTTGAGGGTGAGGGTGAGGGTTCGGTTGAGGGTTTGGGTTAGGGTTAGGGTGAGGGTGAGGGTGAGTGAGAGTGTTAGGTTTATGGTTAGGATTAGGTTTAGGGTGAGGGTGAGGGTGAGGGTTAGGGTTAGGGTTATTGTTAGGCTTAGGTTTAAGCTGAGGGTTATGGTTATGTTGAGTGTGAGAATTAGGGTTAAGTTTAGGGTGAGGGTGAGTTTGAGGGATAGGGTGAGGGTTAGTGTTAGTGTTAGGGTTGGGGTTAGGAATAGGCTTAGTGTTAGGCGGATGTTGAGGGTGAGGGTGAGGGTTAAGGTTAGGGTGAGGATGAGGTTTAGGGTTAGAGATAGCATTACGGTGAGGGTTATTGTTAGGGTTAGGGTTAGTGTTACAGTTAGGGTTAGGATGAAGGTGAGTGTGAGGGTTAGGGTTAGGATTAGACTTAGGGTGAGGTTGAGGGTGAGGGTGAGGGTGAGGGTGAGGCTTAGGCTTAGGCTTAGGGTGAGAGTATGGGCTAGGGTGAGGGTGAGGGTTAGTGTTAGGGTTAGGGTGAGGGTTTGGGTGGGTGTGAGGCCTACGGTTAGTCTTAGCCTTAGGCTTAGGCTTCGGACGAGCATGAGTGTGAGGCAGAGGGTTATGTTTAGAATGAGGGTTAGGGTTTTAGGGCTAGGGTGAGGGTTAGGATGAGGTTTAGTGTTAGGATTAAGGTTAGGGTGAGGTCTAGAGTGAGGGTGAGGCTTAGGGTTAGGGTTAGGGTGAGGTATAGGTTTAGGGTTAGCGTTAAAGTTAGGGTTAGGTTAAGGGTTATGTTTAGGGTTAGAATTAGGGTTATTGTTAGGGTTAGGGTTAGGGTGAGGGTTATGGTGACGGTTAGGTTTAGGGTTAGGCTTAGGCTTGGGTTTAGGCTTAGGCTTAGCCCGACCATGAGGGTGAAGGTTAGGGTTAGGGTTAATGTGAGGGTTAGGGTTAGGGTTAGGATGAGGGTCAGGATGAGGCTTAGGGTTAGGGTTAGGCGTAGGTTTAGGGTTAGGTTTAGGTTTAGGGTTAGGGTTAGGGTTAGGTTTAGGATTAGGGTTAGGGTTATGGTGAGGGTTAGGGATAGGATTTGGGTTAGGGTGAGGGTGAGGATGAGAAATAGGGTTAGGGTGATGGTTTGGGTTAGGGTTAGTGTTATTGTTAGGGTTAGGGTTAGAGTTACAGTGAGGTTGAGGGTGAGGGTTAGGTTTAGTGTTTGGGTTATGGTTATTGTTAGTGTTATGTTTAGGATTAAGTTTGTGGTGAGGTTGAGGCTGAGGGTGAGGTTTATTGTTAGGTTTAGGGTTAGGGTTAGTGTTAGGTTTAGGGTGAGGGTGAGGTTTAAGGTGAGGATTAGGTTTAGGGTTAGGATTAGAGTTATGGTGAGGGTGAGGGTGAGGGTTAGGTTTATGATGAGGATTGGGGTTAGGGTTAGAGTGACGGTTAGGATTAGGCTTAGGGTTAGGGTATGGGCTAGGGTGAAGGTGAGGGTTAGGGTGAGGGTTAGGGTGAGGGATAGTTTTAGGGTTAGTGTTAGTGTTAGTGTTGGGGTTAGGGATAGGCTTAGTTTTAGGCGGAGGGTGAGGTTGAGGGTTAGGTTTAGGGTTCGGGTGAGGTTTAGGCTTTATGTTAGCGTTGGGGTTAGGGTTAGTGTGAGGGTTGGGGTTAGGGTGAGTGTTACTGTTAGGGTTAGGGTGAGGGTGAGTGTGAGGGTAAGGTTAGTCTTAGGCTTAGGCTTAGGTTTATGCCGAGCCTAAGGGTGAGGGTGAGGGTTAGGGTTAGGGTGAGTGTTAGGCTTAGGGTGAGGGTTATGTACAGGGTTACGGTTAGGCTTAGGGTTAAGGTTATTGTTAGGATTAGGGTTAGTTTTAAAGTTACTGTGAGGGTGACGGTTAGGGTTAGGTTTAGGGTGAGGTTTAGGTTTAGGGTTAGGGTTAGAGTTAGGGTTAGGGTAAGGGTGAGGTTTAGGGTTAGAGTTAGGGTTAGTGTTAGGGTTAGGTTTAGGGTGAGGATTAGGGTTAGGGTTAGGCTTAGGCTTAGGCAGAACATAAGGGTGACGGTTAGGGTTAGGGTTAGTGTGAGGTTTAGGGTTAGGGTTAGGGTGAGGTTTAGGATGAGGTTTAAGGTTAGGGTTAGTTTTAGGTTTATGGTTAGGGTTAGGGTTAGCTTTAGGGTTAGAGTTAGGGTGAGGGTGAGGGTTAGGGTTTGGCTTGGGGTGAGGCTGAGGGTGATGATTAGGTTTAGGTTTAGGGTTAGGGTAAGGTTTAGGGTTAAGGTTAGGGTTAGGGTTACAGTGAGGGTTAGGGATAGGGATAGGTTCAGGGTTAGGGTTAGGGTTATTGTTAGTGTTATGTTTAGGGTTAAGTTTGCGGTGAGGGTTAGGCTGAGGGTGAGGTTTATGGTTAAGTTTAGTGTTAGGGTTAGTGTTAGGGTTAGGGTTAGTGTGAGGTTTAGGGTGAGGGTTAGTGTTAGGGTAAGGATTAGAATTAGGTTTAACGTGAGGGTGAGTTTCAGGATTAGGGTTAGTGTTAATCTTACGATTAGAGTTGGGTTGAGGGTGAGGGTGAGGGTTAGGTTTAGGGTGTGGTTTTGGGTTAGGGTTAGAGTGAGGGTTAGGCTTAGGCTTAGGGCTATTGTATGGGCTAGGGTGAGGGTGAGTGATAGTGTTAGATTTAGGGTGAGGCTTAGGGTGTTAGGACTAGGATGAGGGTTAGGATAAGGTTTAGGTTTAGGATTAGGGTTAGGGTGAGGGCTAGAGTGAGGTTGAGTGTTAGGGTTAGCATTAGGGTGAGGTTAGGATTAGGGTTAGGGTTACATTGAGGGTGAGGTTTAGGGTTAGGGTGAGGGTTAGTGTTAGGATTAGAGTGAGGGTTAGGATGAGGATTAGGGTTAGGGTTAGGGTTAGGGTGAGGGGGACAGTAAGGGTAAATCTGAGGGTTAGGCTGAGGGTGACTGTTATGGTAATGGTGAAGTTTAGGGGTAGGGTGAATGTTAGGGTGAGGGTTAGGGTTAGGGTTAGGGCTAGGGTGAGGGTTAGATTGAGGATTAGTGTTAGGGTTAGTGTGAGGTTTAAGGTGAGGATGAGGATTAGGGTTAGGGTGAGGGCTAGGGTGAGGGTGAGGTTTAGGGTTAGGGTTAGGGTGAGGTTTAGGGTTAGTTTGTTGTTTAGGGTCAGTTTGAGGGTTAGTTTTAGGTTTAGGGTTAGTGTTAGGTTGAGGGTTAGTGGTAGGGTGAGGGCTAAGGTTAGGGTGAGGGTTATGGTTAGGGTTAGGGTTAAGGTTAGAGTTAGGGTTATTGTTAGGATTAGGGTTAGGGTTACGTTTTCGGTGAGTGTGAGGGTGAGGGTTAGGGTTAGGGTTAGGATGAGGTTTAAGTTTAGGGTTAGGGTTAGAGTTAGAGTTAGGGTGAGGGAGAAGTTTAGGGTTAGAGTTTTGGTTAGTGTTAGGTTTATGGTTAGGGTGAGGGTTAGGGTTCGGGTTATGGTTAGGCTTAGGCTTAGCCTTAGGATGACCATGAGGGTGAGGGTTAGGGTTAGGGTTAGGGTGAGGGTTAGGGTTAGGGATAGGGTGAGGGGTAGGATGAGATTTAGGGTTAGAGTTACGGTTAGGGTTAGGTTTAGGGTTAGGATTAGGGTTAGGCTTAGGTTTAGGGTTACGGTTAGGGTTAGGGTAAGGGTTAGGGTTAGGGTTTGGCTTAGGGTGAGGGTGAGAGTAAGGATTAGGTTTCGGATTAGGGTTAGGTTTAGGGTTAGGTTTAGGTTTAAGTTTTGGGTTATGGTTAGGGTTAGTGTTAGGGTTAGGTTTGGGGTTATGGTGAGTGTTAGTGTTAGGGTTAGGGTTATTGATAATATTATCCTTAGGGTTAAGTTTGCGGTGAGGGTGATGCTGAGGGTGAGAGTTATTGTTAGGGTTAGGATTAGGGTTAGTGTTAGCATTAGGGTGAGGGTTAGTGTGAGGGTTAGATTTAGGGTTACGGTTACGGTTAGGGTTAGGGTTATGGTGAGTGTGAGGGTTAGGGTTAGTGTTAGGCTTATGCTTAGGCTTAGGCCTAGCTTGAGTGTGAGGGTGAGGGTTAGGGTTAGGGTGAGGGTTAGGGTTAGGTTAATGGTTAGGGTTAGGGCGAGGTTGAGGGTTAGGATTAGGGTTAGGGTGAGTTTTAAATTTACGGTGATGTTTAGCGTTAGTGTGAAGGTTAGTGTTCTGGTTAAGGTTAGTTTTATGGTGAAGATAAATGTAGGGTGAGGTTTAGGGTTAGAGTTAGGGTTAGGGTGAGGATTAGGGTTAGGGTTAGTGTTAGGATTAGTGGTAAGGTGAGGTTTAGGTTGTGGGTGAGTGTTAGGGTTAGGGTTATGATTAGCATTAGGTTTAAGGTGAGGGTGAGGGTGAGGGTTAGTGTTAGTGTTACGGTTAGGATTAGAGTTATGGTGAGGGTGAGGGTTAGGGTTAGGGTGAGGGTTGGGGTTATCGTTAGAGTGAGGGTTGGGGTGAGTGTTAGGATGAGGGTTAGCGTTAGGGCTAGGGTGAGGTTAAGGGTGAGTGTTAGGGTTAGGGTGATGTTAAGGGTGAGGTTTAGTGTTAGGGTGAGGGTGAGGGTTCAGCTGAGTGTTTGGGTTAGGGTTAGGATGAGGTTGAGGGTGAGGGTGAGACTTAGGGTTAGGTTTAGTGTGAGGCTGTGTGTGAGGGTTTGAGATAGGGTTAGGCTTAGTTTTAGGGTTAGGCTGAGGGGGACTGTGAGCGAGAGGGTTAGGGTTATGGTGAGGGTTAGGGTTAGGGTGAAGGGAAGGGTTCGGGTGAGTGTTAGGTTTAGGGTAAGGGTTAGCGTTAGGGTTAGGGTGAGGGTTAAGGTTAGGTTGGAGGTTAGGGTTAGGGTGAGGTTTAGCGTTTGTTTTAGGGTTAGGGTTAGGTTGGAGGTTAGGGTTAGAATGTGGGTTAACGTTAGGGGTAGGGGTAGGTTGAGGGTGAGGGTGAGGGTTAGGGTTAGGATTAGGTTTAGGGTGAGGGTGAGGGTGAGGGTGAGGGTTAGTGTTAGGGTGAGGGTTTGGCTAACTGTTAGGGTGAGGGTTAGGTTTAAGGTGATGTTTAGGTGGAGGGTGAGAGTTAGGTTGAGGGTTCGGGTGAGGGTTCGGTTGAGGGATTGAGTTAGGGTTGGGGTGTTGGTGAGGGTGAGTGAGAATGTTAGGTTTATGTTTAGGATTAGGTTTAGGGTGAGGGTTAGGATGAGGGTTAGGGTTAGGGTTATTGTTAGGCTTAGGTTTAAGCTGAGGTTGAGGGTGAGTGTGAGGGTTATAGTTATTTTGAGTGTGAGAATTAGGGTAGGTTTAGGGTGAGGGTGAGGTTGAGGGTTATGGTGAGGGTTAGCGTTAGGGTTAGTGTGAGGGTTAGTTTTAGGGTTAGTCTTAGGGTTAGGGTTGGGGTTAGGGATAGGCTTAGTGTTAGGCAGAGGGTGAGGGTGAGAGTGAGCATTAGGATTAAGGTGAGGATGAGGTTTAGGATTAGAGTTAGCATTAGGGTGAGGGTTAGTTTTAGGGTTAGTGTTACATTTAGGGTTAGGGTGAGGGTGAGTGTGACACTTAGGATTAGGATTAGATTTACGGTGAGGGTGAGGGTGTGGGTTAGGGTGAGGGTTAGGCTTTGGCTTAGGGTTAGAGTATGGGCTAGGGTGAGGGTAATGGTTAATGTTAGGTTTAGGGTGAGGGTTAGGGTGAGTGTGAGGGTTACTGTTAGTCTTAGGCTTAGGTTTAGGCTTAGGCCGAGCATGAGTGTGAGGGAGAGAGTTAGGGTTAGAATGAGGGTTAGGGTGAAGGTTAGGTTGAGATTTAGCATTAGGATTAGGGTTAGGGTGAGGTCTAGAGGGAGGGTGAGGGTTAGGGTTAGCATTAGTGTGAGGGAGAGGGTTAGGGTTACGTTGAGGGTTAGGGTTAGGTTTAGGGTGAGGGTTAGAGTTAAGGTTAGGGTGATGGTGAGGGTTAGGATTAGGTTTAGGGTTAGGGTTATTGTTAGTTTTATGATTAGGGTTAAGTTTACAGTGAGGGTGAGGCTGAGGTTGAGGGTTAGGGTTAGGGTTAGGGTGAGGTTTAGGTTTAGGGTTAGGGTGAGGATTTGGATTAGGGTTAGGGTCACGGTGAGGGTGAGGGTTAGTGTTAGGGTTAGGCTGAGGTTTAGGGTTAGGGTTAAGGTTAGGGTTAGGCTGAGGTTTAGGGTTAGGGTTAAGGTTAGGGTTAGAAGAAGGGTTAGGGTGAGGTTTAGGGTTAGGATTAGTGTTAGGATTAGGGTTATGGTGAGGGTTAGTTTGAGTTTTAGGGTTAGGGTTAGGTTTAGGATTAGGGTTACAGTGCGGGTGAGTGTGTGGATTAGGGTTAGTGTTAGGTTTAGGCTTAGGATTAGCCTGAGGGTGATAGTGGGAATGAGGATTAGCTTTTTAGTGATGGTTAGGGTTATGGTTAGGTTGAGGGTTAGGATGAGGGTTAAGGTTAGGATTAGGGTTAGGGTGAGGGCTAGGATGAGGGTGATGTTTAGGGTTAGGGTTAGGCTTAGGCTTAGGTTTAGGCTGAGGTTGAAGGTGAGAGTGAGGGTTAGTGTTAGGGTTAGAGTGATGATTAGGGTTATATTTACGGTGAGGGTTAGTATCAGGATTAGGGTTAGGGTGAGGTTTAGGGTGAAGAGGACAGTAAGGGTAAAGGTGAGTGTTAGGCTGAGGGTGAGTTTTATGGTAATGGTGAAGGTTAGGGTTAGGTTGAGGGTTAGGCTTAGGCTTAGGGTTAGAGTATGGGCTAGCGTGAGGGTGAAAGTAAGTGTTAGGGTGAGGGTGAGGGTTCGGTTGAGGGTTTGGGTTAGGGTTAGTTTGAGGGTGAGGGTGAGTGAGAGTGTTAGGTTTAGGGTTAGGATTAGGTATAGGGTGAGAGTGAGTGTGAGGGTTAGGGTTACGTTTATTGTTAGTCTTAGGTTTAAGCTGAGGGTGAGGGTGAGTGTGAGGGTTAGGGTTATGTTGCGTGTGAGCATTAGGGTTAGCTTTAGGGTGAGGGTGTGGTTGAGGTTTAGGGTGAGGGTTAGGGTTTGGGTTAGGATGAGGGTTAAATGAGGGTGAGGGTTAGGGTTAGTGTGAGGGTTAGGGTTAGTGTGAGGGTTATGGTTAGGCTGAGGTTGAGGGTTAGCGTTAGGGTGAGGGTTAGGGTTTTGGTGCGGATTAGGGTGAGGGTTAGGGATAGGGTGATGTTTAGGGTTAGGGTGAGGGTTGGTTTGAGGGTTTACGTTAGGTTTAGGGTGATGTTGAGGGTGAGGGTGAGGCTTAGGTTTAGGGTTAGTGTGAGGGTGACTGTGAGGGTTAGGGTTAGGTTTAGGTTTTAGGCTGAGGGTTAGGCTGAGGGTGAGGGTGAGGGTGATGGTTAGGGTGAGGGTTTGGGTTATGGTTAGGGTGAGGGTTAGGGATAGTGTGACGGTTACGGTTAGGGTGAGGTTTAGGGTTACTGTGAGGGTTCATGTTAGGTTTAGGCTTAGTGTTAGGGTGAGGGTAAGGGTTAGGTTGAGGGTTAGGTTTAGGGTGAGGTTTAGGGTTAGTATGAGGGTTAGGGCTCGGGTGACGGTAAGGGTGAGGGTTAGGGTTAGGGTGATGTTTAGGGTGAGGGTGAGGGTTAGGGTGAGGGTGAGGGTTCATTTGAGGGTTAGGGTGAGGTGTAGGGTGAGGGTGAAACAGGGTTAGGTTTAGGGTGAGGGTGAGTTTGAGGTTTAGTGATAGGGTTAGGCTTAGGTTTAGGGTTAGACTGAGGGTTACTGTGAGCTTGAGGGTTAGGGTTATGGTGAGCATAATGGTTAGGGTTAGGGTGAAGGTAAGGGTTGTGGTGAGTGTTAGGGTTTGGGTGAGCGTTAGCATTAGGTTTAGGGTTATGGTTAGGTTGTAGATTAGGGTTAGGGTGAGGGTTAGCGTTAGGGGTAGGGTTAGGTTGAGGGTGAGGGTGAGGGTTAGGGTTAGGATTAGGTTTAAGGTGAGCCTGAGGGTGAGTGTTAGTGTGAAGGTTAGGGTTAGGGTGAGGGTTAGGCTAAGGGTTAGGGTGAGGGTTAGGTTTAGGATGATGTTTAGGTTGAGGGTGAGGGTTAAGGTTAGGGTGAGGATGCGGGTTCTGTTGAGGGTTTGAGTTAGGGTTAGGTTGAGGGTGAGGCTGAGTGATAGGGTTAGGTTTAGGGTTAAGATTAGGTTTAGGGTGAGGGTGAGGGTGAGGGTTAGGGTTAG
>NW_027204946.1:2500-18912 GCF_024711535.1 Dipodomys merriami | reverse complement strand
CTGGAATGATTTGACTTTAAACTTTTCCTAAGGGATAGTAGCCACTTAAAATGAGGTTTACTCAATCATGGAAACGTAATTAAAAATAAAGATATTATTTCATCATCCCCCTCTCCCACACTATTTCTCTCTTTTTGATATTCTTGTTAGATTTGCTGACTTAGCCTTACTAGTGATGAAAACTTAAGTAGACCAGGGATTGGTTCTTTTGTTCTTTTGTTATCAGGATGGGACAGATGTAGCTGCAGCGTTCAGCAGGAGGTAGCTGGGAGAAGCCTCTCATTAGAGAAGAGTTGGGAAATCCCATCTGAGCACCCCTCCTCCATTCATGGAGTAAATGCAGAAGGCCTGGTGAATAAAAGAGCAAAATTCTTAGTATCAAATGCAAGAGTATGCAAAATGCAATGTACCTTATATATGGTTTACAACCTTTCTTTCCTTCTTTTCTTTCTCTAAAACAAAACATTTGCACGTACTCAATTTTAGCCTGGAGTGTTTTGGGGGTGATCGTAATTAATAGCGGAATGCTTCTGGAACCTAATAAAAGGCTTTAGAGATAAAGAGTTTCTGAAACCTGAGCATCCCCAAATCTACGGCAGGAATGTTAATGCTACTGCCGATGAATCAGCAAATTATTTTGACTCTAACTAATAGTTCTATTTACTATTTTTACTCTAATGAATAGTTTACCATACTATTCTTTGGCTATTTGCATTATTAAACAAAACTACCCGTATACAACTTAAATCCTAAGCCTTCTTTAGAGAGAGAAACAAAAACCTCTATAAATACTTGGATATTATCAAGTCATTGCTTCTTTTTCTGTCTTCTCTGTTTTGAATTGTTTTCCACAGATAGAAAAATCTATTACAATGTCAGTCCCAAACATGGGACAAAAACAATGTGGAAGTCAAGGGCATGTGTGAAATATGATGAACACAAGATAGAAGCTAGGGAGCTAGCAGGTCTGGATTGCCACAAATGAGGGCTTGCTTTGTTTGTCTGGCTTCTCTGCCAAAGGAGAGAGGACAACTTTGTGTAGGTGGTTATAAAGTGGACACGAATGGTGATGTAGGTGAGGACGGTTTACAGATGGCCAGCAGAGAAAGCACTGCAGCTTCTCACTAGAGATTCACCTCTACTTGCCCATCAGGGCTTAAGCCAGATCTCAAAATACTGCAATATCAATCGTTGTCCCTGAGTCTTTCTGTTTGTTTGTTTTGGTACAAGCTAGTATTTATTCTTCTGTCACCCTTTTATCTGTTACGCTAAAGGATTTCTCGTTGACAGTATCCATCCTTAGATTTTTCAGGCAGGTAATTGTTGGGGTTTGTGGCGTGTATGGGGACATTTCACAGTCCCTAAATCTTTCACTTAGCAATGAATAAGGCCTATCACAGAGCCATAAAGTATTGACCCAAAGCATCAAAACTTTTATTCTGCAAGGTCATTGATACCATGAGAGATTGAACAATCTGTTTAGAGAAAAGTAAAGTTTAATTGGTTAACAATTAAAGTGTTATTTGGTTTCTGTGATTCAAACAGCCCCCTCCATCTACCTCCTTCTGTCTGACAGGGTAATGTTTGTTTCTAAGCTGTGTTAGACCAGTCACTCCTTATAGGGAGTTGCTGTCTGTAAACATCTGCTATTGCCTTACAGTTGAAGCATTTGCTTCTCCTACCAAGAAGGTATGGAGTTCTTGCAGAGGAATAGTTTAAAGATAGCAAGTTTGAGAAGGGGGCCCTTGTGGACATTTACTTCTCCATAGAACAACTTCTGGTATTGACAGAGCACATGCGTTTTTCTGGAATTACAATACTATTCTGTTTACCCATCTTGAGATATTTAAATTAAGTTGTACTTGAGAAAAATGAAGCAATCTCTCCATGCATTTAGAAAACTGGCTTTAAGGGATTTGATAAATACGATCCAGGGCACATCACATGGCCACCATTGTAACATAGAATAACACCCTAATTTTGCATTCCAGGAGTTAAGTATGAACTGCGTGCTTTCTGAGTATGAGTGGGCACTGGGGTGATAACCTCGGGAATCATCACTGTTGTTTAACCTTCTTGCTTTAGAAATAAAAACAATGAAAAGCTGGGTGCTGGTGGTTTATGCCTATCATCCTAGTTACTCAGGAGGCTGAGATCTGAGGATCATGGTTCAAAGTCAGCCCAGGCAGGAAAGTCCATGAGACTCTTACCTCCAATGAACCACCAAAACATGAAAATGGGGCTGTGGTTTAAGTGATAGAACACCAGCCTTGAGCAAAAGAAAAGCTTAGGGACAGTGCCCAGATCCTGAGTTCAAGCCCTAGGACCTACAAAAAAGAAAGAAAAACAATGAGATTCAGGCAAAGTGACCTGGCCATGGTCACTAATTCAAAGACTGGTCCCTCAAGGAAGGGAATTGTTGTGTCCAAATTACACATACTTAGAGAGCAGATTCCTAAGTCAGAGTGCTCTCTAGGGAATTAAAGGTAAAAAAGGAGAATATTTAAATCCATGCTTCTCATTTATATATCAAATGTAAACTTAATGCTATTATTATAGTCAGTTTTAGCTGTTGGAAAAGAGAGATTTCTTTCTCTCATAATAATTGCAAACAAGTTGAGAAAGAAGTCAATGTATTGTTTCAAGTTTGGTCAGGTAAAAATGGTTACTTTCATTACTACCCTTATTCAACATTATTAAGAATCCCATCCAGATATACATTATTAAAATAATTCCTGATCTGAGTGTCAGTGGCTCATGTCTGTAATCCTATCTAGTCAGAAGGCTGAAATCTGAGGATTGTGGTTGGAAGCCACCCTGGGTAGAAAAGTCTGGTGTTGTGGCTCAAGTGGTAAAGCAGTGGTTTTGAGCAAAAGAAGCTCAGCGACAGCACCCAGGCCTGGAGTTCAAGCCCCAGGACTGGCCAAAAAAAAGTTTTCTCATTTATTCATTCATTTTTGGTGGAACCAGTGTATAAACATTCTACCAGCACCTTTTTGTGTTGGTTATTTTTGAAGTAGGATCTTACTTTATGCCCAAACTGACCTTGAATAAAATCTCCTTGTTTGTGCTTTTTTCCCTTTCTTTTTTTTTTTTTTTTTAATTGGGATGACAGTTATACCTCACTAGATCCAGCAATTGGTTGAGATGAAGTTTTAAAAACTTTTCTATCTGAGCTAGACTTGAACTTCAGTCCACTGATCTTCACTACCCAAGTAGCTAGGATTACTGACATGTATCGCTATGCCTGGCCTTAAGTATGCAACTCTTAATTATCAGAAGCATACTCATTGGGCATCTTTCCATTTGCCCCAAGTGCAGGTTCTGAGATAAACAGATAGATGGAAGTTCAAATAGACTCTAATTGGCCACTTGTTACTACCTTTTGACATCTTTATTGACAATCTCCAAGTCATTATCTGCCTTAAGTGTCTCTTCTATATTCCTTCCTTTCACTTGTACCTGGGATGCATCATAGTCTGAATTACAGATAAGTGTTTTAAATATCTTGAACCATGAGCCATGGTTTCCTGCCTGAACCTGAGCTACCAGTTGGACCTCTAGTTCTAGGAGATAAAGCTCATACAGAAAACTCGTTTTCCCTCTTTACTTCATTTTTCACAATAGGTTGCTCTTCAGAAATTAGCTAGCAAAATGGAATGAATAATTTTCTGGTTAATTACTTGAACATTTCGAGAGAAAGAAGTTCTGGTTTCAAGGAAGGACATATGCTACATGTTGGAATTATAAAACTTTGTAGAGTGGGTGACCTTAACGATAAAGATAATACCTAAAGAAGCTGTTAAGATAAATATTTACTGTGTCACAAATGTTCTTTAGATTGGCCAAAAGAGGTGAGAGGCTGTTTGTATTTTTTTAAAGAAATAATCAGATGGCATTTTCAGGTTAAATTTAATTAACTGAGTAATGTTGATTATCTGCAATCTATACCATTGGTCAAGAAATAAACATTACATTACTGAGGCATTACTGGAAAGCAAATATTGATAAGAAAAGATTAGTCATTTGAAAGAAATCTCTTGGGGTTGTTTTTGATGAAAGGCATGGAGAGCATGCATGTCCGTATTGTTTCTATGTATCTGGAAATGAGGACAGAATCTGACACTTACCTGCTATACAGTTACTTTTGCAAAATGAGTATTGAAATGTAGGGAAGGAGTAAAGGATTTGATTGTTTTCCATCTTGTGACATCTGCTTTTCTTCTCCCCACTTTGGCTTTGACTACCATGATGGGGAAGTGTGTTTTGGCATCTCCTCTAGAATATGAAATTAATTTTTTTGTGTACGAAATGTTCAACAGGGCAGCCTTTTGATATAATTTACCACTGTTTGGGGGAAGTACAAAGGTTTTTGTGGGCTAACGTAATTTCTTAGAACAAATCTTTTCAATTTTGGAGAATTCAACCCTTGATCTAAAATTGGCTTGCACATTCTTCTTCTTCTTCTTCTTCTTCTTCTTCTTCTTCTTCTTCTTCTTCTTCTTCTTCTTCTTCTTCTTCTTCTTCTTCTTCTTCTTCTTCTTCTTCTTCTTCTTCTTCTTCTTCTTCTTCTTCTTCTTCTTCTTTTTTTTTTGGCAAATAGTGGGGCTTGAACTCAGGACTGGGCACTGTCCCTGATCTTTTTTAGTCAAGGTTACCACTTTACTAATTGAGCCTGAGCTCTACTTCTGGCTTTTTTGTGTGTGCTTAATGGAGATAAACATCTCATGGACTTTTCTGCCCAGTTTGGCTTCAAATCTGATCGTTAGTTCTCAGCCACATCAGTAGCTAGGATTATGGTCATGAGCCTAGTTGCACCTGGCCAAATATTTTCTTTCCTGAAATAGACTTTTCTATTATTAAAAATGAAATGAAATGCAAAGGAAATTATGATTATGGTTTTTACTCAAAGCAAAATTATACTTCCTAGGACTGATGAGTATAGCTTATAGGTAGAATGCTTGTCTAGTATGCATGCGGCCTTGGGTTTGATCACTTCATAGACACATATATGAACTTATCAAAAGATAGGTACCACCATATATATCAAAGGATATAGGTGCCATATACATAATGTATACACACACATACACCATGTGTGTGTGTGTGTGTGTGTGTGTGTGTGTGTGTGTGTGTGTGTGTGTGTGTGTGTGTATTTGCAAGGAAGATGCTCAGATTTATCCAGATGGAGAGAAAAGACCGGTACATATTGTATTAAGTGGTTAATGAGCTAGTGTGGTTAATGTAAAGAAGTGGCCAAGTGATCTAGAAAGAAGGAATATTTAATGTCGTTTGTTAGTAAAAGCTTTACTCTATAACTTTGAACTTACAGTTGGTTTTGGTTTTGAGGTAGATAGATTATAGGGAGAAGAAAGGCAGTAGGGTTTTTATGTTATTTTAAAAGCTGGGAACTTTTCACTGCCCTATCAAGATGGGATTTAATGGTATTTTTGTTGTTTATTTTATTGTTTAGTTTTTTTAAATTTAATTTTATTTTATTTGTGAACATACTGTACAGAGGAGTTACAATTACATGGGCAGGATAATGCGTACATTTCTTACCAAGCATTGCAGCCTCCTCCTTTGTTTACCCTTCACATCCCTTCCCAGCCTCCCCCCCCCAATCCCAATCCCAATCCTTCTCCTTCTCCCCCTTCCCCCCCCCCCCCCCCGCACCAACGTTGTAAAGCTCGTTTTGGACATGACAACTTGTACTTCTCATTGTTGCAACAGGTCCACCTGTATCCTTAAACAACTGGTTTTTCCCCATCTCCTCCACAAGTTATAGTGAAAGCAGGGGTTTACTGTGGGGGAGGGACATACAAAGCAACAAAGAGATAATCTTATAAATGTGTTAGAAACACATGCATAAAAGAAAAAAACATTAAAATACATTTCTAAGGGTTCATTTTCCTGACATCACATTATCTGACCTTTTCCACTTGACTCATACATCTACTAGATATTACAAATAAGGGAAACCATGGGACCTATGTTTCTTTGGGCCTGGCTTACTTCACTTAATATAATTTTTTCCAAGTTTTTCCATTTCCTAACAAATGGGGCAATGTCATTCTTTCTGATGGAGGCATAGAATTCCATTGTGTATATATACACCACATTTTCTTGATCCATTCATCTACTGAGGGGCATCTGGGTTGGTTCCATATCTTAGCTATGGTAAATAATGCTGCAATAAACATAGTTGTGCTGGTAGCTTTAGTGTGGTCTTGTTTGTAAACATTTGGGTAAATGCCCAAAAGTGGGATTGCTGGGTCATAGGGGAGATCTATGTGAAGTCTTTTGAGGAACCTCCATACTGCTTTCCAAAGTGGTTGAACAAGTTTACATTCCCACCAACAATGAAGTAAGGTTCCTTTCTGTCCACATCCCCTTGTTGTTTTTGTTTTTAAGGTGGAAGCTCTGCTAAATTTTCTTTAACAAAAATCTGATCACACTGCATTTACATTTAATCTCTCTCTCTCTCTTTCTCTTGCTGGTTGTGATGCTTGAACTTAGAGCCTGGGTGCTGTCTTTGAGTGTCTTTGTGCTCAAGGCTAGCGCTCTACCACTTGAGCCACAGCGCCACTTCCAGCTTTTTCTGAGTAGTTTATTGGAGATAAGAATCTCACAGCCTTTTCTGCCTGGGTTGGCTTTGAACCACGATCCTCCAATCTCAGCCTACTAAGTAACTAGGATTTACAGGCCTGAGCTACTGGTGCACAGCTTAATCTACCTCTCTTTAAAGAGAGTTAGGACAAAAAACAGAGATGTACAGATGAATTTGAGTTGCAGATATTTGAACTTTATTCTGAAGATAATGAAGACTCAAAACATTTTTTTTTTAATGATGAATAAAAAGCACCAATGTCTGGAGGTCAAATTGATGCAAAAAAAGTTGAAGTCAAGGAAACAGCAAATCCTGTTGATTAAAATAGACCAGATTGTGAGGAAAGGGGTGGAGCAGTAAAGAGTGGAAGGAACACATCAGATTTGTTAGATAGATTTCTAAAGTAGAAACAAGAGGCTGTATTTACTGGATGTGAGTAATAGAAAAGAGAAAAAGGAAAAAGTGACCGGCAATTCCTGCTTAAGACTTTCTGCTCAAATTGGTGGGTAAAACTTCAAGGCATTTCTACAACTGTCCCCCCTTTTTTTTCTTTCAAGTCTAAATAATTTACCTCATTACTATCCGCATACCGTGTTGCTTCATGATTTTCCAACTTTATTTGTTGACCTTGAGAAAAATGAGATTCTTTTTTAGTTTTTGGTCAGTCGTGGGGCTTGAACTCTGGGCTTGGGCACTGTCCATCAGCTCTTCAGCTCAAGGCTAGCGCTCTACCGCTTGAGCCACAGTGCCACTTCCAGTTTTCTAGTGGTTTATTGGAGATAAAGCCTGGGCTGGCTTTGAACCGTGATCCTCAGATCTCAGACTCCTGAGTAGCTAGGATTACAGGTGTGAGCCACTGGCGCCTGGCAAAAATGAGATTCTTTAGTTTCCTCTGTCTTCCAATATCTGTGTTTTCTAGTAGAAAAAGTTTTATATTAAATCACTGGCCTTTGAATCAGCTCAGTAAACTCTTTCAAGTCACCTTTTCCTATCTTCATGGATTGAAGGACTTTTAGTAGTTAAAAAATAGGTAGAAAGTGATGTGGGAAAAAAATGAGAAACAAACGAGGACCAGTGAAGGACTTGATTTGTGTTGAGAGTCACATTGTCAGTTATATATGGGAATTAAAATCTATGGGTGCTGGCTCCCAAACCAGTGATCCTTACTGCACGCTATAGTAATTCTAGGAGCACTGCTGATAACGTGTGAGATTGTCCAAGTGTTATAAAATAACTAACTGGTATTTGTTACTGCACATTAGGGATGTGATGACAGAGAAATGGAAGGATTTTTCATGAATTTATCACTTAAATTTATGACATTCCAAATGACAATTTACTTATGGCTTTAGTGTGTATTTTATTTCCTTGGTTTTGGGGGACACAATGTAGCATAGGCTGGCCTGGAACTCAATATCGCTCAGGCTGACATTGCATAGTAGCACAATAGAGAGAGCTAAATCAAAGGGCTCTCCATTTCAGCCCATTCCTCCTCCCCTACCTCCCTCCTTATTCTTCTTCCCTTTCTATCTATTACACACACACAGACACACACACACACACACACTTTGGCAGCACTGGAATTGAACTCAGGGCTTTGCAAATGCCATATCCCTTGAACCACACCTCAGTTGTTTTGCCTTTTAATTTCTTTTCTTTTTAATTAATAAGTTTTTTTTATTGTGAAAATACCATACAGAGGGGTTACAATTACATGAGCAAAGTAATGAGTACATTTCTTATCAAGCATTGTTGCCTCCTCCTTTGTTTTTCCCCTACCATCCCTGCCCTCCCATCTTGCCTTTTAATTTCAGACACGGCCTTATACTCCCCCCACCCCCCCAGGCTGGCTGACCTCAGAAGAGGATCCTTTTACCTCCCCCCCTTTTTTTTAACCAGTATTACTGGGGCTCCAATTCAGGATATGGAGACTGCTCCTTAGCTGCTTTCTTCAAGGTTGGTGCTCTACAACTTGATTAATTGAACACCAGAGCCTCATGGATTTAGCGGCTCTCACTGTTTTCAAATCTCAGTCCTCAGTTCTCAGCCTCCTGAGTAGTTAGGGTTACGGGTGTGAGCCACTGGTGCTAGTTTGTTTTGTTTTTGAGACACGAGGCTTGCTCTCTTTCTTGGGCTGTCTTTGGATCTCAGTATTCCTGCATCCATCTCTAGTAGTGGGGAAAACACACATCCAACATCAATAGACACGGATGTTTTTCCCTCCTTACGTTAAAGAAAAAAAATATGCCAGCACATTTTAAAGCTGGCTGAAGATTAAAAAATGTTTCCAGAAATAAGGTTACATTGCACTGGAAAAATATAACTGCCAAGGACACCTCCTGCCCCGCTGCATTCATTTGCATCGAAGGGAAACCCAATTATAAGAGCTATTTTCAAGAACGAATATCACTGGAGACTAAATGGATAGTAGAACGAGCAGATAACAACGTGCCCTAAAAAACTGACCTAGCCAGAAAAATGTATGTGGTGAGCTCACCCACATTCTGCTAGTCTTCTGTCCAATTCTGCATTCGCTCTAAAGTATTGTGCTAATTCTGCTACAAAGTGACATTCCTCATTAAATCACCACGATAACTTTAGGTGAAGTGAGTTGATAACATTGTATGTCATGGGCTTCAAAAGTTCATTTTTTTTTTTTTAGGTTAAACGGGGTAAATGTGTCAGCCAACCATTTCTTTGGTAAATCTCTGTGAGAGGAGCAGGAAATGAGAGAAAACAGACTGTGACTAAATGGCTGCTGCTACCTCTTTAAAATCTGTCTCCAAGGGACATTTAGTGAAACATTTATTGCCCTGCCCCTGTCTATGCAGGGCATGCTTCATATTTACATCAGCAACGAGGGTCTATCTTCTTTTAATTATTCTCTGGAGGGGAGGGGTTGTTTAGAGGGATCATTTCTTTGTGGTTTGTTATACCATAAGCAAGAATTTAAGTTCCTAACTTCCAATAGTAGTAGGTTAGTCCTTTGGGGGGGAATATTTTTATTATCTTTAAGTAGGTACACAACGAAGTTACCATTCAACAAAACAGTTTATGAGTACAGTGAGTCTTGATCAGATCAGTATCACCCCTGTTAACATTCTCACCTCACAACCCTGAGATACCTTTTACTACAGTTAGATTGGCCAACATTTTGAATTTGAACAATAACAAGTTCTGGCAGGGATGTGGGCAAAAAGGAATCCTATTTTACTGGGGATGTAAACTAGTATGACCACTCTGGAAAGCAGTCTGGAAGTTCCTCAAAAAACTAAACATAGATCTTCTCTGTGACCCAGCCATGTCACTCCTTGGCATCTACCCTGAGCATCATGAGCCAGACTATGATAAGGACACCTGAACATCCAGATTCATTGCTGCACTAGTCACAATAACCAAGATACAGAAACAACTCAGATGTCCTACATACATGAGTGGATGAAAAAAATGTGGTAGCTATATACAAGGGAATTTTACACAGCCACTAGAAAAAATAATGTCATTTGCAGGGAAATGGGTGGAACTAAAATCATGTTAAACTAAGAACAGAGAGACAAATGGCACATGTTCCCCCTGATATGCAGATGTTAGATTTAAAATACACTAGGATAGGGCAAATTACATAGGATTCTAGATCTTACAGTGAGACCAAAAGAAGATAGTCTTAGGAGAGAATTACACAAGTGCAATACCCAAAGGCCTCTACATATGTATATAAAATAATATGCCAACTGAAATGAACTCCAAAGATAAGGAAACAAACAATATTTTTCTTAATCTGTTTTTTTTCTTTTTCTGACTCTGTGTTCTTTACCTTATATAATGGGTATATTCACATATACATCTGTGGGAGGGTGGGGGGAGGCACAGAATCCAAGGAAAAAGGGTGAAAAAGTACAGCAGTAGAGTGCACTGGACATTGATTAAAGTGAACTATGAAACCTGTGGGTGGAGATGAAAGGGAAAGAATGGGAGAGAATGAGGGAAATGATGACAATGTATGAAAGGAAATGTACTTATTACCTGACAGATGTAAATGTAACCCCATTGTATATCACCTCAAAAATAACGAAAGTGCTAGGCCCTGGTGGCTCATGCCTGTAATCCTAGCTACTCAGGAGGCTGAGATCTGAGGATCACAGTTCAAAGCCAGCCTGGGCATGAAAGTCCATGAGACTCTTATCTCTAATAAACCACCAGAAAACCAGAAGTGGTGCTGTGGGTCAAGTGGTAGAGCCCTTGAGCTGAAGAGCTCAGGGACAGTGCCCAGGCCCAGAGTTCACACCCCATGACTGAACCCCCCCCAACTCCCCCCAAAACCCCAATAAAATAAATGACTTAAATACTCTAAACATACAGACACACATTGTGCACACACACGTATGCACACTCACACATACACACCATCTCATTTCTCTCCTAAACAATTAGATGACTTTATATGGCTTTCATGTCCAAATTCCAAATTCTTACCTCAGCCTACTGGACTCTTCACTTTTGAGTTCCTAACTGCTCCTTGGGCCTGATCTCATTAAGTTTGCTGCAATGAGAAGAAAGAATGTCCTTTTACCAAAGGCCACCGTGATGATGCCACATGGAGAGATGTTGCCAAAGCAAATCTCCCTGGTCTGTCATGGAGATATGATTGATCTGGAGTTCAAGGATTCTTCTCTTCTACCTTTGGGATGACTTCTATTACCCATAAACATATTCCCTGAAACTCTGGAGTAAGTGTGTCACATAGTTCTAGAATCTGCCATTTTTGTAGCTTATGAAACATTCTCCACAAGCTACCGGAGCTTTCTTGCTCTATGATTTATTAGTCATATTGTGAAAGTGAAGTATTGTACTTTGGACTTCTGTAACAAAACACTACATACTTGAAATCTCAAACAATGATTCATTTCTCATAGTCTGACAGCTAGCTGGTGAGTTAGTGATCTAGGTCAGTACTGACATCTATTGTCACAGGAGGGCTTGCTTCTGGTTTGTTTCTGGTTGCATTCACATGTAAGTAAAAGAGAATTTTTTAAATACATATTTTTATTGTAAAGATACTGTACAGAGGGGTTACAGTTACATGAGTAAGGTAATGAGTACATTTCCTGTCGAGCATTGTTACCCCTTCCTTTGTTTTTCCCCTACCATCCCTTCCCTCCCCACCTCCCCAACTCCTCCCTCCCCCTACACCCCTGAGTCTGAAGTTATTTTTTTCTCTTGTTTTTTTCTTACTAGGGAACTAAGACTATTCGTGTGTGTGTGTGTGTGTGTGTGTGTGTGTGTGTGTGTATGTATTTTCATATTTTAATGAAGAAAAGATACACAAAAAATTTCCTAATTCATTCAAGGGATATTGTTTGGTATTTATCAGCACTAAGAAAGAATAAAAAAGAAAAAAATTACTATGTATTTATTGTACCAAACAATGATTTCATGATGACATTTTCACACATGCAGAGAATGGACTTTACCCTTCATTTTCCTATTACTCTCCTTGGTCCATCCACCTCTTGGTCCTTCATCTCCAGAGTCTTCTCCCTAGGGTCACATCCTTTTGCTTGTATTTATGGATCTAGATTTAGCATATGAAAAAATAGAGCATTTTGTCTTTCCCTTTTTTTGCCAAGCCTGGGGCTTGAACTCAGAGCCTGGGCACTGCCTTTTTCTGCTTATGTGGTACTGAGAAATCAAACCCAGGGCTTCATGCATGTTAAGTTACATTCCACATTCCACTAACTCACATTCCCACCCAGCATTTGTCTTTCTGTGCTTGGCTTATTTTATATAACAGAAGGGTCTATTGTTCTATCTAGTTTCTTGCAAAAGATTTTTTATTCTCTTAATGGCTGAGTAATACTCTATTATGTACCTGTACCACATTTTCTTTATTCAATCCTCTATTGCTGGGCATCTAGGATGATTCTGAACTTAGCAACTATGAATCCATAACATGGCTATTATGAATAATGCTCCCATAAACAAGGGTGTGCAAGTATCTCTGCTGTATACTGCCTTAGATTCCTTCATAGTTAATGCCCAGGAGTGGTCTAGCCCATTCTATAACTCCATTTTCAGTTTCTTCAAAAACTTCCATACTGATTTCCATAGTGGCTGCATTACTTTACCTCCCTAACCAACAGTTTGTCTCCTCATTAGACCTTATTTATTCTTGAGGGTTCTACTCTTGTGGTATGGTTACCCCCCATGATAGTTAAGTTCATGTATTTACCTCAGTGAGTTAAGAAGCACAGGAGTAATTGGAAAAACATTCCTGGGAGGGAGCTTCAAGAAGAAATGAAGCATTTGAGTCAGCGTAGGTAGATTAGGTTGGTCTTGGTCTATGAGTCTGCTTAGTGAAAGAGGGTAAAGAGAGTGTGACACAAGGCAGGACTGATAGAGATACAGCCAGCATCTTAGTGGTAATCAGGCCGAGAGGAAGAGCCATGGGGCCACAGTGGTGTTTTTGTTGTTGTATCTGATGGAAAGATGAGTTCCCAACTTTGCTAGTCATTTGCATGTCAGAAACATTTTTTTGCCTGTCCTGGGGCTTATACTCAAAGCCTGAGCACTGTCCATGAGCTTTTATTTTGCCCAAAGGCTAGCACTCTACCAGTTGAACCACAGCACCACTTTTCTGTTTATGTGGTACTAAGGAATTGAACCCCGGGCTTCATGCATGCTAGGCAAAGACTGTACCTATAAACCACATTCCCAGTCCCCTCAGAAACATTTTTAAGGAACACATTCATCAGTTGAAAACTGACTATGGTATATCCAGGGGAGAATTGCAATGGTGTAACCCCTTTGAACAGCTAATTTACAGTTAAAAATTGTAACAAATGAATACCAGGAAGCTGGAACATATGTTGAGGAGGGAGTTTGAGGTCAAGGGGTACACCGATGGAGAGAGGAAGGATGGGCAAATGGAGTCATAATATTCAGTGTATATATGTGGACCCAGGTAGTTTGAGGGGATGGGTGGAGTTTGGAGAGACAGGGAGACTGGTAGAAGGGGTAACATTGATCAAGATGCATTGTATTCATGAACCAACGTGGTTCATGAAACCCTTTTGTACAAATACTTAAGGATAATAAGTAATAAGAAAAAATAATAAAATTAAGAAAAGAACACTGACAGTGTATGGGATGATAGATTAATAATAGCAACACACTTGCAAAGGCATTCTCAATTTTCAAAGTACACCCACACACATTATCTCATTTAAGCCTTCCTCTATTTTTACATCTGACTATTCTGAGTTTGTATTCTAGGAATAGGGATAAGTGTTCAGTACGTATATATGTGAATTCCAATAAAACATATTGAACTCTAGGTACGTCCACTGTTTAATGTTTAAACATACAAAAATGGCCACCTTGATCTAATGGGTGAGGCTGGGTTTCTTGTTAGTTGAAAAAGCCCTATTTTCCTTTCTTATTAATAACAGTTCTAGTCCAAGTGCAATGGGGCATACCTGTAATCCCAGTTTTTGGAAGGTCAATCTTAAATTCACAGTCAGAGTCCAGAGCAATTTAGCTGCTAGCCTACTTTGCCTCTGTGACTTACTATGTTTATATTACCCATAGTGTCTTAGGTATTTGACAAACCTTGATATACTGCTGCTAAGGAACATGCAACACACTTAATTCTTGGGAAACTCACTAATCTACACACACACACACACACACACACACACACACACACACCACTTATCAAAGAAAGGGTGCATGTGTGCACTGCTGGAGCAGATTTCCAGGGAAGGAGGAAGCTCAGGAGGAAAGTCTCCAGAGATCTCTGTCCCCTGCTTGCTGCGAGAGCTGTTCTTAAGGCTTTGTGGCAAGCCATCCTCAAACAGACTTTTAACAGATTTGGTTAACAGTCAAAGCAAGCGCACAACATCAGTGTTCCCTTTGTATCATCACTTGAGGATTTGAATAGCCAATCCAGGTCCTCTTCTTGACCAGCATCCATGTACTTCTTCTCATTCAGAGAGACATTCAAAAATGCCATGGCTGGTGCGCTATGCATTGTGTCTGTGCCATGAAGTACCTCAAGGGAAGAGAATGAATATTAGGGTTTTTTTCACCCTTGTGAGGGAGGGTTGAGAGCTGCTAGAATCCAGGGTGTGTCGAAAATCCACCCAGCAGCTTTCCCCTCGCACCCCATTCTCTGCCATTCTGTCTTTGCACGGCTTTCTTCATTGTAGCCGGTCCCTGATGGTAATTGGTTGAATCAGATTTAACAATGCAGTCAGATAAACAGTTGTGGCAGCTGCTGCCATGGCAACGCCTCCGTCCTCACCCTCCCAGTGCGCGCCCCTTCCCCACCCCTCTCCTCCTCCTCCTCCTCCTCCTCCTCCTCCTCCTCCTCCTCCTCCTCCTCCTCCTCCTCCTCCTCCTCCTCCTCCTCCTCCTCCTCCTCCTCCTCCTCCTCCTCCTCCTCCTCCTCCTTCTCCTCCTCCTCCTCCTCCTCTTTTCCTCCAGTAACTACATACACACTCGCCAGTGGTCTGTGCAAGGCGGGCTGGGTTTGATGGCACAGCTATTTGCTTTCCAAACTATTGAGAATGATGAACGAAGACGCAGCCCCCAAAAGCGACAGTGGAGAGAAGTTCAACGGCGGTAGTCAGAGAAGAAAAAGACCCAAGAAGGTAACATTGCCAGCATTAGCAATGCATGCATTTCAAACGTGTGTGTGTGTGTGTGTGTGTGTGTGTGTGTGTGTGTTTGTGCGCGAGCGCGCGCGTGTGTGCCTGTGAGCTCAGGCTTCCAGAAAGGCGGTGGCAGTCCTGGAGCATGCTTTTCAAAGAGGCAGGTGCAAACTCCAGCTTGCTGAGGACATGGGGAAGGAAGGCAGCGTGGTTGTAATGGATACAGTGAGAGCAGCGATCAGGGGTGTGTGTTGGGCATGTGGAGGGATGATTGAGGCTGGCAGCTGGACGCTTCAGAGGTTGACTGGATACAAAGAGAGGCTTTTTATGTTCAGAAGCCAGTGGATTGAGAAGCCCAGTGTGGCTCCAGAGAGATTTGTAAAGCCCAAGGCAGATTCCCGGCCAGATGCGTTTGCTCGGTGATGGTCTTGAGATGCCTGGACACGCTGAATACCTCCGGGTTCCATGCTAGGTGTCTTCTTCCTAAGGAGAGAAGACAGGGAGAAATCGGCTCTCTGGCATGATGTTGCTTTGATTTGCTTAGCTCCTCTGCCGTTTTCCCCAGACATGAACTGTTTTAATGATTAAGACACAGTGGACTTGGGAGGATGGTCCCACAGCGCAGCTTTGTAGGATTTCTTACACGGACATATATCCTCACAGCCTTGATTTTCCAGGAAAGGAGAGCAGCCAGCAAGACTGGAAGGAGATGTAAACTATTCAGCCCCACCCAGTGCCAGCACTTCTTTCTTTATGGCCTGACTCCTGGTAAACTGTTGCCGTCAGCCCCACCTCTGAGAGGGATGCTTTATAAAAGACATGCGTCTAGTTCCATGTATGCCCAGGAGCAATAATATGGATGGCATATTAGAGTCGATCCCCGTGTAAATGGTTTCTACTGTTAGATGGCTGTGGATTATAAAAAGAATCATCATCCACCAATGAGTGTCTTTCATTCTGAATTTACATTGTGTTTCAATAGTGTAGATTTGGGCTCTACTAAATGTCTCCTGATATTAAAAAAAAAAGTAAACAAGTGGAAATCTCTGGTCTTTAAGGAATTCTTATATCAGTAAATAAGAGAGTAGTGTAATTGTGTGGTGTCATGTCATTTGATAAAAACAACCACCACCATCACCAAGCACATCCAC
>NW_027204945.1:0-18952 GCF_024711535.1 Dipodomys merriami | reverse complement strand
GGAATCATGTCTCTGCCCATTCTCCCACACTGCCTGCTTTGCCCAAACCTTCATCATGGATTCTTGTTCTTCTGTAGTGTTTTTGGAACATAAATGATGAATGCTATCGTCATCATCTAAATAATCCATGCTTGAGAGTATTAAACATGTTTCTTTTATTTTGAAGGATGGAGAGGGTATTGAGTAATGAGGTGAATATTTCTGGGTACTTGGTCTGCTCAGATACAACAGGCTTTCCACAATGTTGAAAGCCTGGAATGTTCTGTAGGGATAAGGTGTACCTTGGGACTTTCATAGTTTCTTGGTTATCCTTTGTTCCTATCACATCTGGATGTTAGCAAAAGAGCTAAAACTTGCACAGGCAACTCTTGAACACCACAATCTCTATGAAGAGTAGGGAGAAAGACTAGTCACTAAATCTTGTGACTGTACTTCTCAGTGCTGACAATTTCAGATAGCTCTTTGAGCCAAAATTTTACTTGCAGCTACACAGCTGAAACCTCTCTCCTAAGAGATGAATAGAGTTGTTGCAGTTGGAGATCTCTCTTCTTCGCCTGATCTATTTGCTGGCATTTTTTCTTTCTATTGAATACCTCCAGCATTAGCTTTTCTTCACAAAGAAGGTCTGTACAGCCATAATTTATTTTCTAACATATTGTATCAAAATTTAATGTCTAGATTTCTGGCTTAATTAATTCACTTCTTCTCACTGTGCTTAAAATAATTATTTCTGAAACTTTTTTTCTTAGAAGTTGTTGAAGTAAAGTAACAAAGTAGCCATGTATCAATTGCTCATGCCTGTAATCTTAGCTATTCAGGCGGCTGAAATTTGAGGACTGAGGTTTATTGTATTTATTAATTTTTTTCTTGGACAGTCATGGGACTTGAACTGTCATGGGCCTGGGTGCTGTCCCTGAGCTGTTTTTGCTCATAGCACTCTACCACTTTGAGCCACAGTGCCACTTCCAGTTTTTGAGTGGTTAATTGGAGATAAAGTGTCATGATGACTTTTTATCCCAGGCTGACTTTATGATCCTCAGGTCTCAGCCTCTTAAGTAGCTAGGATTACAGACATGAGCCACTGTTGCCTAGCTGAGGACTGAGGTTTAAAGCCAGCCTAGGCAGGAAAGCCCATGAGACTTTTATCTTTAACCAGCAAAAAGCTGAAAGTGGAGCTGTGGCTCAAGTGGTAAAGTGTCAGCTTTGAACAGAAAAGCTATGGGATGGCACCTGAAGAGAGAGTGCCCAGCCCCTGAGTTCAGGCACCAGTATGTTTTACACACACACACACACACACACACACACACACACACACACACACACACACACACACACACACACACACACACACACACACACACCCTAATAAGGAAAAACAAAGTTGAAAATAAGTGTCTACTATTCAAGATTCAGGTGTCAAAATTCAACCACAGTTTGTTAGTCAAATACACCAGAAGAGAAAGAAGGTTTGTCTATATTGTGCTGGAAGGTTTTATGGACAAAAATGTATCTGTCAGTGCTTACCTCCATGTAAATCAGTAAGAACAAATGGTAATTAAAATGCCATATAGAAAGGAACAAATTAAATAACTACAAATCATCTGAAGAATCAGATGATTCCTGTAACCAAGAGCACAGTGGTCCATTCCCAAGTACTATATTAAAATCAACATGTAAAGTGCTTGATCTATGCATCCATCAAAGGACCCACTGGCCAAGTCTCTGAGACAATAAGATACAGCACTGATTACTGATTTTATTTTATTTTATTTTTTAAGGAAAAGTCATTATTCTGAGTATTATGTATCTATTTGAAAAACACACTCATGAGAGACAAGAATCACGCACAAGCTCTTGGCTTTGTCACTTTACTTGTTCTCTCTCTGTCCGAAGAACCTTTCCTCTTCCTCTCCAGTCCTCATTGTCTGATTTCATTTGCAAGATCCAGATGAAGTACCACCACTTTGTACCAAGTCTTCCTTGTCTGTTCAAGGCAGCACTAATTTGGCAGTCGTGTGCATTCTATTGTAAACACACCAAGTTTAAATGAAGTAGCAAGAACATACTTGATATTCCAAATTCCAGGTGAATTCAAGCCTCCAACTTTGGTCTCATTCATTCAATTCTAAGCATTTTGAAGGTAGTGGCTAGGCTTCACACCTACTTCACAACCCCCATGTAACTTGCACACACACACAAAAGTAGACAAAGGGAAGACTAATTGAAAATCCCTAATGCATCAATAATTATCATGACAGGGGTGATCTAGCAAGGATTGCTACGTGCCATCTTTACAAATCTCTGCGGTAAATATTTAGTATATATGTCACAGTTTATGAAGATTATCATTGTGTAAAACCTCCATTCTGCGTAAGTGCTTAGCTTTAGAAGGTATCAGATGAATGTTATAGATCCTTTTGAGACTATCTGTATTTATATCCATATCTTTTGATGTATTTATATCAATTTTTAGATCCTTTTGAGACACATATTTATACATCTAGAGATCTAGATATTTAGTTATAAATATAGATAAATCTCTGTGTCTTTCAAAATGACCTGTCATATTGCCAATATAGATACAGATAAAGAGATATATCAGATTATTAAGATGATCAGTTTATATCTATACTGTTTTTTCAATCAAGCAGTGGGACATTGGTGATTTCTAGTGAGCTTAGAGACATTAAATATAAGACTCATGTCATTAAAAATAGTTAGCTATTCTTGGCTCCATTCACAAAGAAGTCCCCTCATGCTCCCTTTAATTGGCAGGATCTCCACGTGGTATCTATTTTGCAAATATGTTCAGCACTGAGGTCTGGTGCTGTGTATATGCCTGCCTGCATATGTTCCCTGTAGGTGACACTCCACCCTGATCACACAATGGGTGCATTGTATGAGGACATACTGTATGCAGACAATGCCTCCTTTACAACTCCCCCCACCTTTTTTTTTAAACCCTGAAATATGGTTGATATGGTCCATTGCAAAATGAACCTATATTGGAAATGGCAAAATTGTAATGTAAAATATACTGGGGTCAGTGGGGTGTGCTGTTTTTTGCATATATTTTTTCTCCCCTGACCCATGCCATTCCCCTGCATATGGGGGGGAAAAAGCTTCATCTCACACAGAAATGTGATGTCCTTTACTGCCAGAGGCTGTTGCTGTTTTAAATGAGGAAAAAGCACAATGCATGAAGAAGGAAAATTAAAGCATATTCATTTTGGAAATTAGATATGGTGTCAAGAGACTCTCAGAAAATAGCCCCGTTTGAATAGAGCCCTGCACTACAAGACAGTTCACTGAACTTTTGACCACTATTTATGCTATGGAAGCTTTTGAAATAAGGAAGACAGCAAAAACATTTTATAGCTGCTTAATAGCTGAGTTCATTTTTCTTTTTTTTTTTCCATCAGACATTCATCTATCCCTTCGGTGTATATAAGATATGCAAACACCATGTAGTTTGTTGGCAGGCCTTTGTGTTAATGTTACCAGGTCGGTTCCAAAACACACAGCTACTAGTTTAAACGAATCCCCTGGCCAGCCTGGTGACCTTCTTTACCCTCCACCACTGTCTGCTGTCTGCCAGTGGCAAGTCTGGAAGGGGCAGTTCCAGCCAGGGCTGCACAGGCCTTGAGAATGACAATGACCTCTTTAGGGGTCATTCTGCAAATGCGAAGAGAATACCTTTCCCAATTCCCAGGGCCTCTTTATGCAAAATTGCCCAGGGATGGGGGAGATGATGGAAAAGGCACTTTGCCTAATTTCTCCCTTTCTATTATTTGGAAGAACAGTTCTCAATTTGTGATCATCCCTGTTCTGCTTCATTGCTTCCCTCCTGCCGAGCACAGCCAACCAGCCAGGTTAAGTGGGATTCAAGAACCCTCCAGGAAGGACAGCCCAGATATTTTTTTTAATTCAATACGGCCTAAAGAAGCACCACAAAACAAAAACAAAATCAAAAAACACACAGGCAGTAGAAGAGTTAATCATGAGTGCTGGGTCATTTAGAGGTGGAAAGAGAAGTCTAATTTGTATTGGTATTAATGAAAGATTTGCTTTAACTTTTATACAGTTCTGAAACATGAAGCTAAATATTACAAATTACAGGTTGTGAGTCTATGTCAGCTTTATTATTGTTATTACTATTAATGTAATGATATCAAACTTAATGGGTCACTGTATTTGTTTAATTTATTTTCCAGGAAAGCTTACCATTTCATTTCTGTTTGAGGTCCTTTACTGTGGCCTCTTGGTGACTTGTCTCCCCTGGCACCATTTGGGCTTGTCTTTCTCAGGATCTGGGAGTTCCTTGTACACTTCCTTGTCTCTTCTTGATCATAACCAGACTTGATTCTCACAGCTTTACCCCCCTCCTCCTGCATCTCTGCCAACCAGTGGCTTTATTTCCATTATGGGGTGATTCAATATTGAGGTTTTTGTAAAAACCTTAAGGTGGGGTGAGGACAAGGGATACAAAGCAATGATCCAAAGAAGGGATCACTCTATGCTGCAAAATGTCCATTCATCTGAAATGGACTGAGCTCTAAGTGTCCTTGGTTTGGGAAATAGGGACTATGTGTTCCCGCCCATAATCCCTTTAGCGACTTATATTAGAAAGCAAATAAAAACAAAAGCAAACAACAACAGAAAAAAACAACCCTTCAACCCGAAGATGTGTTCCTATTTTATTCAGCCTTGTGTTTTGCTAGGGGCAAGGGAGAGAGAGGAAGAGAGAGGGAGAGGGAGAGGGAAAAGGAAAGGGAGGGAGAGAGAGGGAGAGAGAGAGACAGAGAGAAAGAATGAGAGAGAGAAAGAGAGAGAGAGAAAGAGAGACCACCTCACTCCTCCTCCCCCACTCAGCATTATTCATTAAGAGAGGATTTTTTTCTCCTTTGGACTGGAAACTTCTCTCCTCTCACTAGCCAGTAACAGCCCTTCTGTTCATCCTTATGTCAAACCTTCAAAACAGCACTAATATGATCTCTGACAATTGGAAGGAGAGAGGAGAGTGTTGTAAAGGCCACTCTGAACTCAGGACAGCAGCTCCTCTTGATGGGCTTCTTTCTGCCAGGGTTGGAAGGCTAAGATCTGTGCGCTAACCCAGGCCACAGGCTGAGAGAAACCTGAGACTTGCTTCAATCAAACTCTTGGCCTCCACCACCACTCCCCTCCCCACCTGGTTTCCTGTTCTCCCGGAGGCTTCTTGGCATCACCAGTAACCATGTTGCTTTTCTCTGGCTTTGTGAGAGGGAAGTCACAGGGACCCTGGGGCATTGCTTTGTGTTCCATGTCTGCCCTATCCACTCACCTTGGTGCATGACATTGAGATTCATGGGATAAGGGTGCAGGAGGAGTACATTACCCTGGCCGGTTACCTGTTGGGTGAAAATAACAAGGATGGGTGACATCAATTAAGCATTTTCAATTTAAAGATAGAGGAAGGGGAAGGAAGGGATCCAACCTAAAAAATTCTCAAGTCTCCTCAGGCTGCTTTGCCTTTCCCTCTCTACTGCAATGGATTTTCCCCATGGACTCAAATGCCCTGTATTTGTGGATCACTCTTGCCTTGGCAGTAGATTATCTCCACAGTTGTCACACCATTTTTTATGGTCCCCAGTGCCCTTGCCATTGTGGTAGCTGATAGGGACTGGGCATTTTAAATGATGAAAAAATAGAGGAAACAATGATAAAAACCGACAGTATTAGACATAATGATTTTTTTCTTTCTTACTTCAAGTCCTTTGGAAGTGAATAAAAGTGCAGGCCTGGGCAGGATTTCTGCTTTGCTTAATTGCAAATGGACATATTATAGCAGATACTAATGACTATATTAGTTTAGGAATTTAAAATATGACTTCAAGTCTGAATAGCATGCTATGGTTGTCAAGTTTTACATGCAAATCTCTGTGAAAAGAAACATCCCATCAGATAATATGACCTCACTGGATCCTGGGAATCCTCTGGGTTCCCAGGGGCTCAGTTGGCAGCTTCAGAGGATTTTTGTTATTCTGGTGATAGTCAAGAAAGAGCTGAAAACTTCTCTTTATAAACCTGGATTTCCTGACATAGTGGGCTGATCAGAAGGAATTGAAGGACTAAAGAGAGAGGAATGGACCTTGGACAGGTCAGACTGTCTACTCTCAGCTATCTTATAAGTGAAATAGTTGATCATCTCTGCCACACAACATTGGCATAAGGACTGGCAAGAGTACTCAGATAATACTCAGAAGATGAAACTGAGTTAAAGAGAAGCCAAGTACTTTGCAAAATGGTGTCAGAGCCTAACATGCTCCATGTCTGTAGCTGCCCACACTAGCAAATTTTTCTTTCCTGACCCAATCATTTTTGGGGTTAAACATTTTTATGGTAACCATGAGTGCAAAGGAGTGCAAAGGAAGTATTCATCTGAAGTGTGTGAATTATTCTTTCCTTTTTCATTGGAGTTTTCTAATACATTTTCTCAGAGTGTGAGCTTTGTATCTCATTTCCTTCTCTGAAGTCCCAGTCTCTGTTGGTATAGCCTCCAATTCCTTTGGCTGAAATACATGATTATCCACAGAGTCATTCCCGTCTCAGTCTCTAAAAAGAGCAGAATATTTGATAAAATAGCCATAGAACACGTTTTCATGTAATTTCAGGGTTCCCAGATTTTAATTCTTATTAACCACTAAAACCTTTTATTTCTTTCCCTCCCACCTGTAAATTTTTTTTTCTTTTTATAAGGAGTGGGTACAAATTGATCAACTATTTTGTTTGCCAAGACCTTTCAAAAGACCTCTTTCCTCTACTAACATTATTTTGTATGTAAGGAGATTGTTGAACATCAAGCAAAATTCAACCTTAAGGAGTTTTCTATTCAAGACAGAAATATTAACAAAAGAACACAAGAATTGTCCTCATCAAACACTTAAAATTACAACAGATCAGTAGAGGCTCATAAATGAATAAATAGAATCCATTTTAGTCTAAGAGATATGGTTAGATGACAGTTTAAATCTAGGCAACGTTAACCTGCCAGATGCCTCAGATGGGTTCAGAAATGTCCAGTGATCTCACAGAGCTGCTCTAAACATGACATATAAAAAAGTACTTTGAATAATCTAAGATTCTACTTAAATACAGTAGATTGTAATATTACATACACTGAAACATGTATTTATATATGCCTGGGTACGCTCAATGTTCTATAAATGTTCACTGATAGGGTCATCATAATGCAGAGTCATCCACATCAGTGGATAGGATCTCTGTAGAAGAACTGTATCTACCACTGGGAAATACAATGCGGGTGCCAAGAAACATAGATTTGAGTCATAACCTAAGCAGCATCGCAGTGCAACTTGTTATAATAGATATAACAGGAGACTTTGGGAATATCAAGGAAGAAAACCATTGTAGGTCTTCTAACAGTTCAGATGAATACTGCCACCATTAGCATTGAATGTACTTCAAAACCCAGCTCTGGGAAGTGGTGCTATGGCTCAAGTGGTAGAGTGCTTGCCTTGAGCTGAACAGCTGAGGGACAGCGTCCAGTCCTAGAGTTCAAGCTCCATGACCGACAAACAAACAAACAAACAAAAAAACCAGCTCTGGAGTTAAATCTGTGTTTACAAAGAACTTTTCATTGACTTATCATGTAAAACATGTAGGGTAGCTTCCCCAATTGGAATTCTGCTGGTACATCAGTTATACAAAACAAAACAACAACAATGACAACCCTCCCCCTCCTCTACCTCGCCATACTATGGAGTTGAGTAAAAATGGAATCTAATCTCTCATTTGCTGTCACTATAAGGCTGGTTCTGGATAAATGCTTAGCCATATTTTTTCCTATCCCAAATACCACCAAGAGTGCTGTGATCATGGAAGCATACCTGTTACATTTGTAGGATAGGTAGGATATCATGCTAAGTGGGGCATTACAACAGATAAGAAAGCTAAAGTTCCCCGAATCTAAGAAAGGTATCCAACATCACATGGCAAAGAAATGGTAGAACAAAGATTTAAAAACAAATCTATTGAATTTCCGATCTCATAGTTTGAGTGTTATATCTCTTAATGAATGGGACTAGTGAAGTTCATAAGGAAATGATGAACTTCTGCCATTTCTCTTACACCACTAAATGACTCTCCTTGCATCCCTCCTTTGACTGGCTCTTTTTTCCAAGGCCCATAGACAGATACCAACTTTGTGGGGGCAATTAATTTAGGTGTTATGCCGGGACCCACTAATATATGATTGTTTAGATCTCAAACCAAGAATAATTCCCATGTTTTTATTTGTAGCCATTTGTACTCTTTTGACCCATTGTTTACCTCAGAGAAGAACAAGAATGAATTTAAGTTATAGTCTGACATTACAGTGAGATCGCCAATAGAAATCAGTGACTGGCTCCATGACAAGTGAGAGTTTCTGAGGCAGCTGAATAGTGTCCTCAGATCTTTACCTACCTCATTGTACTGCCATTCAAGCGCATTATACAATATTTCTGTTATAAAGGGGTATTGTCAGGGCAAAAGGGAGTCTAATTGAGTTTAATAAAGCTAGAAGTGGTACTACAGGAGCCTCCTGGGGAAAGAAAATTAAAGGATGTTCTAATATGACTAGCCCAGGTAATCTGTCAAGGATGGTATTTAGGTTCACATCTGTCCAGTTGAGAATGGCGATGTAGACAGAACTACTGAAGTCAAAGAATTTTATTTTCAATACCAGGAGCCTAAATGTAGGTGAAATTGTAGAGTTATACTCAGGGTGGTAAAACAGCATTTCATCCATCTTCTATTTAAGAGTACTTCTACACATTGGGTAAGGTGGTTGAAAAATACTCCCTATTCCACAGAAAGCAGCACAGCCAAAATGGAGACCCTAAAGTCACAAAAGACACACATAGTTCTACTAGACTATCCAATATGGCAGTGATTTGAAATGGGGTGATTTTCAAATTCTATGTGTATTGTAAAATATATCATTTGCCGGTACCTCACACCTGTAATCTTAGCTACTCAGGTGGCTGAGATGTGAGCATGGTGGTTCAAAAGCAGCCTGGGCAGGAAAGTCTGTGAGACTCTTATCTCCAATTCACCACCAGAAAACCAGAAGTGGCACTGCAGCTCAAGTGGTAGAGCATTCTCCTTGAGCTGAAGAGCTGAGTGACAGCACCCACGCCCAGAGTTCAAGCCCCACGACCGGTAGAAAAAATACACACACACACACACACACACACACACACACACACACACACACACACACACACACACACACACACACACACACACACACACACACACACACATATTTAATACTTTATCAGTTACATTCTGAAATGATAATATTTAGGATATTTTTGGCTAAATATTAAGATATCTTGATCTGTTTCGTTTTACTTTTAAAAAAGTATCCATTAGGCAAATTATATATATGGCTTATGGCTTGCATTCTGGTTTTAGTAGACTGCAGTAGACTAATATGATGCATAAAGGGTATCAAGCAGGAATCAGATTTCCATATTTTGGCCTCATTTAAATGCAAACACCAACATGCATTTTGCTTGGGTGAGGTACGGATTTGCTTCTTTCTCCTTTATGATATGGCTACACACATATCTATGTTCATGCAAAACATTCTGTCACCTTCCGAATTAGAGGAGTTCTCCCAGCAAATCCAAAGGTGTTCTTTTCTTTTTTAAAATTTTAATACTTTTTTATTGTAAAAATACTGTACAGAGGGGTTACAGTTACCTGAGCAAGGTAATGAGTACATTTCCTATCAATCATTGTTGCCTCCTCCTTTGTTTTTCCCCTACCATCCCTTCCCTCCCACCAACTACACTCCCCCTCCCCCTAAATTGTAAAGTTCATTTTTCAACATAGTGTCTTGTACATCTCATTGTTACAATGGGTCAACCTGTATCCCTATGTTAGAATTTTGGGTTCTTTTCTTACCATATGATCAGGCTCTATAATCAGGAGAGCTATGGCTCACATAAGGAAATATATTTTCCTGTATTTTTGTTGTTGTTTGTTTAAATAAATCCCCCCAATCCCAAAGAGCATGATATTGAATAAGCTACTGGAACAATTTATTCTTTCTCTCTGTGGATGAAGAGGTGGTACTTGGAGCAGGTCGTTAAAGAGGAGAGCTTGGCCCATGCCCTTACTCTGTGTTTAATGATCCTCTCTTCATGTGCCACCTCTCTAATCTGCAGAGAGATAGGTACAAATTGTATCTATAATGTTATATTACTTAACAGTATAATGTATGATGAATCATAGATTTCCATCCCTACCTTGTAATTGGTGAGATGTGTTGCATGAGAGACCCCCTAATTCAATAGAGAGTGGTTGCTCTTATGCATAACTGCCTCTCTGGATCAAGCCAATTCAACCTGCAAGTGATGAAGGGAGAGTTAAAGCTTATTTTTTATTTAAAAAAAAAAAAGCAAAAGTATGACTTAGGAGGGCTTTATCGGCCCCTGGCTTCAGGTGACTGTTTAATAATCCACTACTTGAATGGAACCAGTTTAGTCCCTTTCTCTGTGGGCAGCAGGATGGGCTATCTATGCAAAATGGGAATCTAAGAGGACTTGCAATAGATGAATGCATGGTCTCCTATAAAGTGATCATTCTCTGTTTTCCTACTCCATACATCTTTACTGTCTTCCTCCTCTTATGCATCTGTTACATTCTCTGGACTCTGTTTTTCTTTTCAACCCATTCTTTGATTTCTATATAGCCTACCTTTGATGCTTTAGAGATCTTTCATGGTATTTGATTTTCTCTTATTCCTCAAATTTCTGGGCTTATGTATTTCTTCTTATATGGCTTATCCTAGTGAGTTCTTTCCTCAGCTACTTAACTTCTCAAGTATTACTGACAAAAGGAAGAGAATCCAGCCACTACAAAAAGGCAGTATGTAAATCACCATTCATTCTCTAGGATCCAATGAGCTTTTAGAAGCTAGCATTTGTGATGACAATAGTGGCCCCTGTGTTGTTGGACTCTTGAAAATTTCAGATAGGATGTTGAATGCCTCTCCAGAAACCAAAATAAAATTTGACAACCGAGTTTAATTAAGTCTGGTCCAATTGTTATGACTCATACAAATTAGCTTGTTTCAGCTGGATAGGATCATAGTCATAGTGAATCTATCAGGAAGAGCAGAAGAGACCATGGTAGAGTAACTAGTATTAGGTTCACTGAGACCTAACTGGAAACCTAGTTCAGAGCCTGATGTCTCAGCATCTCAGCCCTGCTCTCTCTCCATTCCTTCACAGTCAGTCTCAGAAAGTTTCTTTTTAGGAGATGAGTTCTATGATACATTGTTTGGGACTGAAAAAGAATCTCCAATGAAAGTCATGTACTCTCTGCTTCCAACATTACATTTATCATTAGGCAAATGAGTGAGATTCAATGACCCAATTTTTCATGTTTTTAAAAAAAATTTCAGATGCATTTTTTTAAGGAAGATAAAACAGATTGTGTGTTCTTATCTTAATTCGATCACTTCTCAATTCTGACTTTCTGAAAAGAGCGGAAGGGCAGCTTTTTGACAGGACTCATTGATTCTGTCCAAACAGACTCAGGGATATCACCCAAATTGTCACCCTGCTTGAAAAAGTGCTGGGTTTGGAGGTTGCTTGCCTCATAGTTCTTTATTACATCTGCATTGCTTTTCCTGTGTTCTACCGTTTCACATCTTAATAAAGAGAAACAATTCATTTGGTAAATAATCTATAATACAATTTTCAGAGAGTACTCTGCCATTTCTCAACTGCCAGATAGATTTTATTTTTACTTTGCACATAACCAAGGAAAACAAGGTTGCAGAATGATGCCAGCTTCTGCTTTTCAGCTATGAGATGTCAATAGCCCTTGATTTTGTTGCTGTTGTCACTAATTTCTGCAAGTTCAAAAAAAATGTCATAAAAACAAATTGCCTTTAAACATCCTGCCTTTATTCACACAGTCTTCTTATGAGAGGGGCTTTCGATATATTTGTCATGGTCTTTCAAATCACTTTTAATCACTAATATTCAGGCTCTTAGAAAAGGCTGCTTCAATTGGTGTTTATTTTCCTTTGAGTTTATTCTTGCTTGCTTTATGTTTCCGTGCTGACATTTTTTTTACTATAAAGTCATATTTTCATTCTGAAACAATGGCATCTTGTTTTTCTAAAGCAAACAAACATAAGACAATTTGTTTTGAAAATATGTGGGTTGGTGACAAAGTCATAAGAATTGCAGAGAAATGTCATTGCTAGTGTCGAGAGAGCCTGTTCTCATGTGTTTCCTATATGAAAATGGAATTTGGTGTCTTATGTGCTGACATCCTCTACTCGGTGCTAGAAGTTTCTTTGTTTTTTGCTGGGCATTGTCTTCTTTTCACTCTAAGCTCACTTGATGGTTTCGAAAGATCAATTCTACTTCGCAGTGAATGTGTCTCTTAACCTTTACTGGAGAAACTGAAACAGTACACAAGTAAGTCACACAAAAGGGGGAAATCTAAGATGAACAGCAAGGAAGTGAAGGGTTATATTATAATTTACCTAGAAAAGAGGATTTTCACTAATCAGTACCTATATCATACATTTGTAAAAATGACTGCCTGACAGGTGAAAAAAATCTACTTTTTGACAGCATACATTTTAGTCTTAAATCAATCCAACACAATAGTTCCTTTTCTTGCTTTACACAAACTCCCTTTCACCCCTTGATAAACTGTACCCCTGTGAGCCATTGAATGTTTCAGATTCCTACCTTTTTCTATGCTGCAGCAATATTTTGAGGGCAGTGCAAAGCAGATTCATTTGGCAGAGGTTTTTTTTTTTTAAATATGCATATCAGTACAAAGGGAGAGAACTTAATAATTTGGGGGATTAAAGGCTCAGTCCGAAACTTGGTAATGTGCTACGAAATACCTGCAGTGTGAATTGGACTCCTGACCCACTGGGCCTCTCTGAGGTATTCTGTTTTAACCTGGTACAGAGAGCCACAATGGTGATAAATCTTGAAGCAGATTAAGTAATTTCCCCATAGTGGTGTGTCTATTGGAGTTTCAAATAACCCAGCACAGGCATTCAAAGTCTTGATATATTTGGATATTCCAGACTGTATCCCCTTTGAATAAAAAAAGTTTCTGGCAGGGCAGCATCATGCACTTTGACCTTCTTATAAGAGTGTAAATGGATGCCCTACTGAGCTGAGTGAATGCTAATTATTTTGTAGCTTCTGAATCCTTAAAAAAAAAGTAAAAGGAAAGAAAGACCAAGAAGAAAAGATGGCCCATTTGCATGCTAAAAATATGCTGAAGATTGTATGAAACGAAGCTTAAGACATCCTGACACTCTCAGGTCTCAGGATACCATTGGGGATTTGATTTACTTTTCTCTTTTTGCTTTGGAGATATTCTTTGGCCAAGGAAATTTTTGGCTAGAAAAATCTCTGAAACTCACCTGAGACAGTGTTCATGAACCATCAAAACCCCAGGGCAGCCAGAGAGGCACTGGCAGGGCCCAGAACTGGGACTTGTAGTGGCAGTGCCTTGAATTCACCTCTTTAGTAAGAGACAAAGTTTTCCTGATGTCTTCTCAGTGCCAACACCTTTGTAAAGAAAAGGTCAGATCTACATAATGAAACAAAAAGAGGACCAAGTCAGGGAGAAGGGGAGTAGTTTAATCCAAGAGACCAACGAACTTCAGAGATTTAATTGAAAACCCAAATGCTTTCCTGGGAATAAGCATCTAATTAGTATGGAAAATCTCAATGTACCCATGACTTTTTTGCTCCTTTCCAGAAATGATGAGTCCTCTCATTAAACACATTTTAAAAAGCAGAAATTATGGGCAATGAGTGGAATGATAGATACATGGGCCACTTATTCTTTACTCTTATGAAGGAAACAGCTATGGGCCCTATTGTCATTACAAGGAGAAAAGACTTGTGATATCATGCTGACAACACGTTAAGAAAAATAAACAAGGGAAGCAATAGTTGGAGAGATCAAGTCACATGGAATCTCAGTCATGACAGTTCTTCCCAGGTTGGACTTCAGGGGTCTGGCTACAGGAAGCCATTCCATTGAAGTCTGGGATCATTGTGTAACCTAAGCAAAAAGGAATGTGCCTGTACACATGTGCACAGTTGTGTATTCATGTGTAGTTGTATAGAGAAGGTGTGTTTGTGGATTCAGTTGGTGTGAGAATGTGTGGGCACATGCATTTGTATAAGGAGTCTGTATACATAAAGTATGTACAAGATGATGGGTGTGCAGTTAGTATTTGTATGCATAAGTTATATGATGCACATCTGTAATCCCTGCTACTGGCTACTTGGGAGGCAGAGAGGTAGGAAGCTCATGGACTGAGATTGCGTGGGGCAAAAACATGATAAACGGGAAGCAAATAGCATGGCTCAAGTGGAATAATGCTTGCCCAGTAGATATGAAGCCCTGACTTCAATCCCCAATACTGCATACATACACACACATATACACACATGTACAATATTATTCATTCCCTATTAAAATAGCAAACATAATATTCTGAGTGTTCAGGAGGTTCAGTTATGGTTTGACCAGAGCCCAAAAAAGCAAACATCTTTTCTCTTCCCTTGCCTCTCCAAAAGTTTTTGATTTAAAAAAAATTATTGTTGTTTGTCTCCATGAAAAGCAAGGAAAAGAAAGAAGAGTTTACTACCTTTTAATGTTGATGGGGTGAAAATGCAATTGCCTTCTTGTTATATGATAGAGGTGTCCTTGTGCTGAGTAACCCAGGAATGTTCTCTTACCCACTGGGTTGAGGTAAATGGGCAAGTTTGTGAGCTTCCCACACCCTCTTGTTCACTGTTTTTTTTTTTGGTCTTCTCCTGGCTTCCAGGTCTTGCCACTGCAGCAATTCTTTTCTTCATGAAGGCTTTTTCTTCCTTCTTCTTGTTTTCCTCTTAGAGCCTTCTAACATGATCTGAATTTCTTTCTCTTCATTACATGTGTCTCTAATTTACAAATCAGGCACTAAAAATCAATATCCTGGAACCGTAGACTTTCAGCTTAGGTTTATAGAAACTTAAAGGCAGACAGGATGTTGAGGATGTTTTAATTCAGTTTCCTTGTTTACAGATGAGTATGTTTAGAGAAGATTCCTAGGGGGCAGCTGACCTTGTGTCTGAGGCAAGCCGTACCACAGGGTTGACAAGGACACTTCACTGTAAGACTTGACAGTTGATGGCAGTGCAATGACTAGAACAGCACAAAGGGTATTTCCTTGAAGAGACTAAATGTGGTCATTTCCATTGGGAAAGTGCTTTGTGAGCTGTAAAGTGGCAAATTCATAAAGGGTAAGCTGCTTCTCTCCTTAACTTTCCTCTTTTTATAACTAATAATGAACTGGGTGAAAGTTGTAACATGACTTTTAAGAATATAAAACCTAGTGAAACTGAAAAAAAAATCTAGGTGCATCTCCCCAAGAAGTCTTCTATTGTGTCTCAAAGTTCTTTAGTAGTTAGTTTTCAGAAAGCTGCTTTGAACGTTCAGCACTTGGGGTGAGAAGGCATCATTGTTCACATAGTTACAGAGAAAGAACAGTGGGTTGGGGGGCTGCAGTCCCAGGTTCTATCCTGGCTTTGAGATTCAGCTATATTTATTCCCACTGGGTGAGTGGAATGACTGCTAATAATTTAACCTGTATAGATAGAATCTATGCAAATGTAATTCTCACTAGGTGCTGGTGGCTCACAACAATAATCCTAGCTACTCTCCAGAGGCCAAAATCTGAGGATCATGGCTCAAAGATAGCCTGGGGAGACAAATAGGAGATATGTATCACCTAAAAAGATTACACACCAAAAAGATGTAAGTGTAGGTGTTGTTTAAGTGGTAGAGTGCCAGCTTTGATTTTAAAAAAACAAGCCAAGAAAGAAGAGCACAAGGCTCTGAGCTCAATCCCCAATGTCAGCACACACACACACACACACACACACACACACACACACACACACACACACACACACACACACACACACACACACACGATTCTTATCTGTGGCCTGTTACAGTGAATGGAACAACCCAGTATCCAAGAGCCATAAGCCATAATAAAAATTGTAGATCTCCTCTCTAATTTCTTCCTCCTTTATCCCACTCTTCTCAAGATCCTCCCACTGCAAGAATCAATTAGTCTTATTTCTGTAACTAACAGTTGTGCCTTTTTAGATATATCTATAACTGGTCTACCTTTCTTCATCCTTTTTTCTTATTATTTTCTGTGCTAGTACTATAATTTGTATATTAGATTAACCCTGTAATTTACATATTTTATTAGCTTGCTCCCCTGTATAATATGTTCAATAACTTCAGAATTCCATGAGGAGAGAGCATAAAATTGTTTGTTACCTCCATCTATGGAGGTATGGCCTCTGCTTATTTCCTCAACTTCCGGCTACAAAGACCACACCGTAGTTTGCACCTCTTGAACACACTGTCTTGCTCTTATCTCTATACTTCCCCATTCACATATACAATATGCCTTTGGTTGAATACAAAAAAAACCCTTCTTTCCTGATTTGTCATCTTCACTGATTACTTCCATTCTTTCAAGTCTCTCCTTCAAGACCCTTCCAGTCTCTGGAAGTCTTTTCTGACTTCTCCTATTTCAAACTACTAAGATGTTTGGTATGGTTCCATTACAGAATTTATCACAAATTATTAAAACAGTGTATATTCTACACTCTGTCACAAGCTACCCAAGCTTATAGAACAAGTTACATAATTTATATCTCTTCAGGGCAATTCCAGTGTTGTATAGATAGTATGTTCTCAAATAAGTGTATGAATAAATAAATGTATACTTGTCTGTGACTTTGTCAATGTGACCTTGTCAATGTGACCTTGTCATTGTGACCTTGAACAAGTCACTTACGGTATTTGGGATGCCTATGTTCTTTATGACTAACAGAACATTGAATTAACATGAAATGAATTCCAGTTTCCAGTTTCAAAGTTAAATGAATATATAATTATATGTTTGTTGATTAAAGCTATGAGCTGGAGATACTTTCCTATATTTGACTTGAGCTGATATGTTGTAAACAGATGTAATTATTGCTTCCAATTAGATCATATCTTCTAAATTTCTTTGTATGTAATGGAGACTGTGTCTGTCCACCATTTAACACTAGTCATCAGGAAAATCTTTTATTTTTAAACGTTTGGGTTTTATGAAGTATATAGACATGTGAAAGAAGATGAAAGGAATAAGCTTTCTTTGAAAGAACTTTGAAAGAACTTAGCACATGGCTCAGAAGGAAATACATTTTCATTATTCTTCTTTAAGTTAGTTGAATAGACTCACTAAAGTATTATAGACTGAAGATGGGACCTCATCCATGTTTTCCTATCCTAAGTTTGAACCTTTGAACATGGACTGATCACTATTTTATAGTGGCTAAGTCTTAGGTCTTTAAAACTTAGGTTTTTCATTCCTAAGTGAGGAAATATGATATATTGGGGGAGCCTATCGTTTGTCCATATGAAAAATCAGTTGATGGTAAAGAGAAATAGCAAGGTATTTGAGTATAAAATATGCAGAGATAAAATTTGTGAACTTTTTGTTCTTAGTTTTTGGATTGTCCCAAAGGTGAGATGTGCACATCATCTGCCATCAGAAGGAGCCAGTTTGGAGTGCCATAATGCAAATTGACATGCATAGGCTCCAGGTTTCCTCCCCAGAGAAGCTGAGAAAAGGTCAGAGTTTTTGATACTGGGAGAATGATCCAATTAACTACCGATATGAAGCCAGCATACTGTGCGTCCCCCAAACAAAGCTAGCTGTGCATTCTTATCAGTATCTCTTTGAAGACCTCCCTCAATCTTGACCTGGTATCATGGTCTCATTGTCTCTGCTCTTCCCAATTCAGAAATGCAACCAACTTTCCCAGGTTTTTGTCCTTGAGTTGTCTTTCTTTCTTTCCTCCCTTCCCCACTTCTCTGTGTCAGACTTATATTTTAATGTATCTGCTTTTGTGGTATTGTGGTAGGGGAACTAAAACCTGAATGCCAAGGATAAATTTCTAATTTATTGTCTTCCCAAACAAAAAATATTCCTTAGACTTTTTGCCAATCAGTAGTTGCTAGTAAATGATATACTGGTTGGAAGAGCCCCTTTTAGATGGGGCTGCATAATCCTGAAAGACCAATGGTTTTGACCTGAAACTAAAATACAGACAAAGGACAGTTAGTGTTGTCTGACAAGAGAGTATACTAACATGGCTGCCTGTTAGGCAGAGGTGCCACTTCACAGCAAACAAGAGACAACTCGAGGAACAAAATGAAATGAGGCCTACCTCTGCTTATTCAAATACCACCCACAACTTTCTGGGAGAAGAACATATGCACAGCATATTTGAAAACATTATAAGGCATGCATAAAGTACAATATTAGTCAATTTTATATGCTCAGTTGCATGAAATCTGTGTGTTTAAAAAATATAATAATTTGCATTTCATGGCTTTTGATAACCTCAGGAGTGCACTTGAAATTCAGCACATGCCCACAGCACCTCCCAGCTCACCCCATTTTTAACTGAAGACCAATGGTTTCTATTAAGGGATCAGGCAGGGCCTCTGACAAGCCAGTCAATAACTATGTGAGGTTACTTCATTAATGCTATAATGGCTGATAGAGTGAGAGGCAAAAAACAGGTTCCTGACAGCAGCAAATGAAAATGATAGAGATTCCTGAAGCAATGCGCCTTTCCTTTGTCATTGTCTTTTGCTTCGCTTATTCAAAATGTGGCATTTATGTATTCAGTCTTGATGAATGTTGCAGGCTTTAAGTACTTTTTCCATCTCTAATGCAGTGCCAATTGCACATTGTTCTTTCTCTCTCTCTCTCTCTCTCTCTCTCTCTCTCTCTCTCTCTCTCTCTCTCTCTCTCTCTTTCCCTCTCTCC
>NW_027204944.1:12500-18956 GCF_024711535.1 Dipodomys merriami | reverse complement strand
CACTGTGCACCGCCACACTCGGGTCCAGGTCCTCCACCACAGGCATGTGAGTGAAGATGCCTCTACCCTCCAACACCTGTGTGTCGGGTTCAGATTCATCGCCTCATGCCCCGAATCCTGCTCCAGAGAGAGTGGCAGAGCCTATTAGAAAAGGCTAGCTGTTTTTTTGTTTTTGTTTTTGTTTTTTTTTTTTTTATTTTAAGGTAGTCCCATTTGTCGAGTCTCTCTCCAATTTGTTGTGACCCTGGGACTCTGTTCAGGAAGTTCCTTCCTGTGCCTATTAGTTCAAGTGTCTCTCCTACTCTGTCCTGCAGTAGTTTCAGAGATTCAGGTTTAATGTTAAGGTCTTTAATCCATTTTGAGTTGATGTTGGTGCATGGTGATAGGCTGGGGTCCACTTTTAGTTTTCTGCATGTGGCTGCCCAGTTTTCCCAGTACCAGCGGTTGAAGAGGCTGTGTTTCTTCCATTGTATGTCTTTGGCTCCTTTGTCGAATATCAGCTGGCTGTAGGCCTGTGGATTTATTTCTGGATCTTCTATTCTGTTCCATTGGTCTTCGGGTCTGTTTTTGTGCCAGTACCATGCTGTCTTTGTTATTATAGCTCTGTAGTAGAGTTTGAAGTTCGGCATGGATAGCCCTCCCATATTGTCTTTATCCCCTAGAATTGTTTTGGCTATTCTAGGTCTTTTGTTGTTCCATATGAATTTTTGGACTGTTTTCTGTATTTCAGTGATGTACGTCATTGGGATTTTAATAGGAATTGCGTTGAATTTGTATATTAGTTTTGGAAGTATTACCATCTTTACTATATTAAGTCGGCCTATCCAGGAGCATGGGAGGTCTTTCCATTTCCTAGTGTCTTCTGCAATTTCTTTCTTTAACTTTTTATAGTTCTCATTAAATAGTTCTTTTACATCTTTGGTTAGGTTAATTCCTAAATATTTTATTTTTCGGGAGGTTATTGTGAATGGGGTTGCTCCCTTTATTTCCCTCTCTTCCTGTACATTATCAGTGTATAGGAAGGCAACTGATTTTTGTGGGTTTATTTTGTATCCTGCTATTTTGACGAAGAGAGTTATGATTTCTAAGAGATTCGGGATGGACTTTTAGGGATCGTGGAGGTATAGTATCATGTCGTCTGCAAAAAGGGATAGTTTAACTTTTTCTTTCCCTATGCGGATCCCTTTAATGTCTTTTTCTTGCCTTATTGCCCTGGCTAAGGGTTCTAGGACTATATTGAAGAGGAGTGGAGACAGTGGGCATCCTTGCCTTGTTCCTGATTTTAGGAGAATTGGTTGTAGCTTTTCCCCATTAAGTATAATATTGGCTATTGGTCTGTCATAAATGGCTTTTATTGTTTTTAGAAATGTTCCTTCTATTCCTATTTTCTCCAGAGCTTTTAGCATGAATGAATGGGGGCGGGGGGAGGGAGCGTGTTGTGGGGCGGGCGGGCGGCGGACTTTCACAAGTGAGCGGGGTGCCTCCCGAGGGCTCGTCTCTTGCTGGAGCCGACCCATCTTTGGGAGTTTTTTGTTGTTGTTGTTGTTGTTGTTGTTGTTGTTGTTGTTGTTTCTTTCTGGTTTCCATCTGGGGGAAAAAGAAAACAAAACGTACAAACACCCCCCCCCCAAAAAAAAAAAAAAAAAAGACGGGCGGGCAGACGGTGGGACGAGCGCTCACTTGCCCTTTTCTGGCCATGTTGGGTGGGGGTGGGGGTCTTGCCACGGGCGGCGGAGGTCGTGCGGGTGGCCGGTTCGTTTTCTCTCGTGGTGCAGGCCTGCCGTCTTTGCCGCCCCTTCCTGCTTGGGACCGATCCCGACTTCCCGGTTCTCGGGTTCGGGCCGCTCCGTTCGGGCGACTCCCGTCCTGGTTCCTGGTTTCACTTTGGTCGCTGGCGGCGGCGGCGGCGGCGGCTCGATCTCGGTCTAGGTCTCTGGTGGCTCTGGTGTCGTTCGTGAGGTCGCAGAGAGGACCCGGCTGCAGGTCCTGACCTAGGTTGTGCCTCTCGGTGCGTGGCGGTGGGGAGTGAGGCGATTCGTTTCCGTGTTCTGTGTCTCCGGAGCTCAGAGCCGGCCGGCGCGCGCCGATCCGGGGTACGGCGGCTCGGTGGAGTCGGTCGTTGGAAGGCGGTTGTCGTGCTCCCCCTGGCGTCCGCCTTGATATGACAGTCCCCTCGTTCTCAGCCGAGCGAGCGAGTGAAGGAGGAGGTCTGGCGGCAGCGAGCCGGGCGGAGGCCCGGCCTCTACCGGGTGCCGGGCGCGACTGTCGCCGTGGTGTCGCTGTGGCGCCGGGGCGGCTGTTCTGTCGGACTTTGCGCCCGCAGGCGAGCGCGGGGTGGGGCCGTGAGTCGCCGCTCTCTCTTCCGTGCCCGGTCTGTGCCGGGGGTGGCGGCTTGGTCGGGTCGACCAGTAGTTCTGTCTGGGCCCGACGCCTTGTCCTCCTCCCCTCCCTGGACTCTGGTCTTTGAGGGCGAAAGAAGGAGAGTACGAGGGACGTCTCGGGAGTCGGGGGAAAGGGTCCCCGGGTGAGCCGCTAGGTGGTGGGGCCGGTCCCGGCCCGGACTCGGACCACCCCCCCTCCCCGGAGTCACCTCCGAGTGAGCGCTTGGCGCGTGCCGGGCGCGAGGGCCTGGGTCGCCGGCCCCGTGTGGTCTCCCTCCACGGCCCCGGAGGCCGGAGGACAGACCTCTGCGGCGGGAGGAGCCGTGGGCACGGCCGAGGCGAGCCTCGGGGCCGGGACCTACACCCCCCCCCTCCCCGACATAGGATGGTCGTCGGAGTCACCTCCGAGTGAGCGCTTGGCGCGTGCCGGGCGCGAGGGCCTGGGTCGCCGGCCCCGTGTGGCCTCCCTCCACGGCCTCCTCCACGGGCCCCGGAGGCCAGAGGCCAGACCTCTGCGGCGGGAGGAGCCGTGGGCACGGCCGAGGCGAGCCTCGGGGCCGGGACCTACCTACCTACCGTCTGCGGTGTGCGCGATGGCGGGGACTTGCCCGGTGGGCCCTGCGTAGGGGAAAAGTCGAGGCGGAGGGAGCACCTCGGGAGTCGGGGACCCGAGCCCGGGAGTCCCGCGTGTGTGCGTGCTGGCGGCAGGGCGCTCACCACCGACCCCGCGCGGTGTGGGTGTGGTGGCTGGGTGCCTCTCGGAGTGGGTGCCTCGCGTCTGCCGGGGGAAGGCTCCCCGTGCCGCTCGTGCCGTGAGCCCGTGCGCACCCGGGGTAGTGGGGCGGGTGCGTCCCCTGACCCCGCTCCCGCCCTCTCTCTTCGTCTGTCTTCGCCTTATGTGGTCGACCAGCTGTCCCTGAGAGTTCCGTGTCTGGCTCTGTTGGGGACGTGTTGGGGACAGGTGTCCCCGATGTGGTTTCCGAGAGGTCCCTGTCGCCAGCGAGTTGTCGCCCCTGCGTGACCAGCTGGTTTTGGCGTGGTGACGTGAGGATTTTGTACCTGCAGGAGGGTGCTGGCATGCTGTGTCCCGGTGGCTGTCAGCGGGTCTTTTGGGGCTCTCTCGGATGCTGTGTGCCGGGCCTTTCCCGTCTCTTCCCGGTCCGGGTCCCCCTGCCCTTCCCCCCGCACCCCGGGCTCCCGCTGCCCTGAGCAGGCCTTGCCCCTGTGGTGGCTCGTGGGTGTGGTGGTGGTGGTGGTGGTGGTGGTGTGGTGGTGGTGGTGGTGGTTGGTTGGTGGCTGAGTGAGTCCCGTCGTCCTTGATCTCTCCCCCGCTCCCGGTGCCGGATTCTGGCCCTTGCCTCGGCACGCCGAGGAGGAGAGTGGTTGGTTGCCTGGGGTGCATAGGTAGGCCCGCGCGGTGTGCTTCCCTCGCCGTGGCCGGCTTGAGGAGGAAAAGGCGGGGGGCGAGTCCTGCCTTGCCTTGCCTGTGCGTGTGCGGCATCCCCGTCCTGCCGTCGTGCTCGTCCGACCTCCGTGGCTTTTTTTTTTTTTTTTTTTTTTTTTTTTTCCTATCGCCCCTAGCTCCAACTCCCCCGACCTGCCGCTTCCCGATGGCGGGCCTGGTCGGCCGCTGACCTGCGCTACTCCCGAGCGCTGTCCGTGGTTCTTTTTCTTTTTCTTTTTTTCCTCTCTAGCTTCTTTCGGCTCTGTGCCCGGCGGAGGTGTCCTGGTAATCCCGAGCGCCAGGGACGCTGAAGCCCGTGGTATTTTTTTATTTTTTTATTTTTTTAAGTTTTTTTTTTTTTCTTTTTTTTTTTTTTTTTTTTCCTTTTACCTCGCTCGTTACTCACGAAAGGTTGTCTGTCCTGGCTGCGCTTTTATCCCAGGCTGTTGGCCCTCTCGGGAGCCGAGCTTCCTGGGCCCCACCGCCTCCCGAGTGCCGTGTGGCTGTCTTCTCCGCCCCCTCGGTGTGATTGATGTGGTGACGTTGCGATCTCCTTCGGGCCCGGGCCTAAGCTGCGCCAGGCGAGGGACGGACATTCATGGCGAATGGGACCGCTCTTCTCGTTCTGCCCGTGGGCCCCTGCCCTCACCGTCCCACCGTGCCGGCGCCGGTGGTGTGCGGGGAGGCAGGGGTGCGGCAACCGGGTCCGGCTGCGCTCTCCCTGCCCTCGCCGTGAGGTCGGGGACTTGTACACGCTGGAGGAGGGGGGGCGCCCCTGATCTTGCTCCTCTCTTCCCGTGACTCGTTATCGGCACGGGGGTCGGCTCTCTCCGTGGAGAGGGAGGGTCGGTGCTCCGTGCTTGCCCGTGCTGTGTGGTGTGAAAAGCCGCGCCTCGCGCTCTGCCCTCTTGCGGTGCTCCCGGAACGCTCCCGGTCGGTTCTCTCAGGTGCCTGAGGCTGAGTGGTGGTGTCGTTCCCGATCCCGGCGTTGTCCGTTGCCTTGTGCCAGCCTGCTGCCCGTGGTGTGTCCCGGCCGTCCTTGGGTTTGTGGGGCTTGTGCGAGTGAGAAAAAAAAGTTATCGCAGAGATTGACGTCTCTGCTGGGGGGGGGTCGAGGCGGTTCCCCAGAGGAGGAGCGCTCTTCCCTTCTTGCACCGGGCGGGTGGCTTCCCCGCATGAGCTGCCGGCCCTGGTCCTGGCTTGTCTTCCCTGCCGTGTCACCTGGCTCTTGTTGCACCGGGGGACCTGAGATGTTGCAGTGGGAGGCGAGCCGGGCCTGTGCGGGCTTTCCCGCCCGTGTGCGCGACCTTGCTCTGGCCCCGCACGGCAAGGCCGACCGACCAGGGTTGGTGTTGCTGCTGCCGCAGACCCCCCCCGCCCCACCCCTCCCTGCCACCCGTGGTGGGAAAGATGGACGCCTTTGATGTGTGCTGGTCCCGGCGGGGTTCCCGTCGGGGTTGGGTGCGGGCCACCCTCAGAGTGAGGAGAGGTTCTCTAGCGATCCTCGTTCGGGAGGCGGCGTTCGCTGCCGGGTTGGCGGGGGCCCGCCCCCGATGGGCTCCCGCGGCCCTGCCGCTCCCTGTCCCGCTTTTGAGCGTTAGTGGCTGCCCGCGTTGGTAACTGCGTGCCCGCGCCTCCCCCCTCCGAGCTGGGGGAGGGTCCCGCGGGGCCTCTCCCGGGCCGTCGTCTGGTGTGGTGAGTGGAGGACGTTCCCGATCCGTCCCCGCCCCTGCCTCGCGCGCGGTGTGTCGAGTGGCGGAGCCTGGAGCCTGTGCTGGGTCGCGATGCGAGGGCGTGTGGTGTGTGGCTTCCCGGCCTCGTGCTTGGGGTGCCGTGGGGTTTTTGGGGGGTCCCGTCCCCCTCCCCCTCCGGCCCCTGGCGACGCTGTTCCCGAGCGTCTGTGTGGGCCGCCGCCCGTTGGCGACGACGGCGCCGTGCCGGGCGCCGGGCCCCGCGGTGTTCCGGGGCCGCCGTGCCCGTGGTGGTGTGCCGCTCGGGGGGGTTCTGGCCCTCCGGAGCCGAGGATCCCGGTGTGTGTGGGCCCTTGCTCACGCGGCCGAAAAAAGAGGCGGTCGATGATGGGTGCCGTGCCCGGCGGTGTGGATGGGTGCGGTGGGGCCCTGCTGGCGCGGGTGGCTCCGCGGGCGCTCGCGGGGTCTTTGAGGCGTGTGCGAGCTGCCTTTTCCCTCTCGGGCCTCTTTTGGGGGGGCCCGCCGCTGCCGCGGTGGGGGTTTCCGGTCCGCTGGTCGGCCGGCTCGGTGTCCCAGGCGTTGCGCGGGACCGCCCAGGAGTTGGGGGTGGTGAGATCCCGCGTTCGTTTCCCTGGCGTGCCGGCTGTGCCCGGAAAGGTCTCACCTCCCCGCTGGTTTGCGGCTGCGCCACCCGCCCGTGGGGGGGGGTGGCCGCTCGCTCGCTCGCTCGCCTCTCACCCCGGTGACCCGACCCGATGACCCTCCCCGCTGCTCTTATTGGGCTTCCGGCATGCCCTCCTCACCCGCATCAGCCTTCCGCGATCCTCACCGGTTTGGCCTTGGTGGCCGGCCACCGGCGGACGGTCGAGTTGGGCGTGTGTGGTGTGTTCTCTTGGTGGGGGGGACGGCGCTCGGCTCGTGAGGCTGCTCTCCCGGTGTG
>NW_027204943.1:0-18958 GCF_024711535.1 Dipodomys merriami | reverse complement strand
TGCCTTGTCGTGTGCTTCATTCTGTCCTGACCTAGAAAACCAGATTCCCCCTCCCCAAGAGACTGTGGGGCAGATAGCAATGGGCTCAGCCTTTCTAGGAAGCACACAGTGTGGGACACCATAGCTGGAGGTGCATGGGGTTATGCCATTAAGGAGACCTCTAAGGCAGCTGTGCTGGCCTGTGTCAGCCAGCAGACATGGCAGCTGGGGGAGGGAATCTGCACAAGGGACCTTAGGCCGTCTCTTTCTAGAATGAAGTCTCAGGTGGGGAGAGGGTATGGGGCCGAGGGTGGATTTCCCCAGCAGCTGTGTCTGAGTGACTGAGAGTCCTTCAGCTATCCAGGGGAATTCTGCTGGCCAAAGGGCTTGGGGCAAAACAGAGGCTGGTCTGTCTTCTGTGTTCTTAGTGGAGAAGTATGCTGCGGGTAACATAGGCGCCCTACAGAAAGCTGCCCCATGGCCTGTGGGGCAGTTAAGAGCCTGAGAATCAGGCAAAAGGTCTCAGAGCAAGGGTCACAGGCACAAGAAGCATGCTGCTCTAGTCTCCCCACCCCTCATGTCACTGCACTGGACATTGGCTTGCTCAGGCATCTGGTCTGGACAGGTCCTACAAAGCAGACCAGTCTTTCGTGCCCTGGCCATCTTAGGCACAAATGTGGTCTCCAAAGCTCATGACACTGAAAGGTGGACAGTTCAGAGGAAGGAACTCATTCGTAGGACCTAGTCCTGGGTTTTCTACATTTCTTGCCCTATGAATATTGGTAAAGTTCAATTTCTTCATCTGTGGGACAGGAAAAATACCAGTGCTTGACTTTCAGGACTGAGCTGGCTCTGCCAAGATAATAAGACGGCCCAGGGAGGGCGCACAGCCTTCGCCTGCACAAGTTGCCAATACCCTCTCTTCTGCTGCTGGCAGGCCTGGCAGAGGTTTCCAATGAGATCCCAGGAGAAGCACTGCCTCTGAAGTAGGTGACACCGGCTACGGAGCGCTGGTGCTGGGGAGGCTTAGCTCAACCGAGCCCTGCCGGCGGGACTTCCAACCCTCTGTGTGGTGGCTGCTCAGCTCGGGATCTGCCTAGAGTCTTCCATGGGAAGCAACAGGGTCAGCGCTGAGACCTCCTGAAGCTTGGCAAAGCTTCTCTGCCCTGCCACCACCGCCCACATCAGCCGGGCGGCACACGGCTCCCTGGGAGTTCCAGACCCCCCAGCTGGTTCTGAGGGGATGGTGAGGGCAGTGAGGGGTGGAGGGGCCTGTGCGTCAGCAGGGGCAGCTAAGTGAGTCACACTCCAGCTATGGCCTCTGGGCTACCACAGTGTTCTCCTTTTCTAGGAATTGGTATGCAACTTGCCTGCCTAAAAGGAAGGAGGAAAGAGAAAGAGCCCACAGTCAGCCTCACTTAACCCCAAAAGAGGACTTCAGATCTCAGTCCTGGCCTCTCACCCAACGCAAGGCCAACTGTTCTTGTCACTGGCTGCCTCACAGACATGTCACCCTGCCCCTTTCTTTTTTTTTTTTTTTTTTTTTGGTCGGCCGTGGGGCTTGAACTCTGGGCCTGGGCACTGTCCCTCAGCTCTTCAGCTCAAGGCGAGCGCTCTACCACTTGAGCTACAGCGCCACTTCCGGTTTTCTGGTGGTTTTATTGGAGATAGGAGTCTCACGGACTCTCCTGCCCGGGCTGGCTTTGAACCGCGATCCTCAGATCTCAGCCTCCTGAGTAGCTAGGATTACAGGCGTGAGCCACCAGCGCCCGGCTCCTGCCCCTTTCTTAGGGGCACACAGCCCGGCTATCTGCCTGTCTCTGGCCGGCTCAGGAGTCTCTGGCAGGCTCAGGAGTCTCTGGCAGGGTGGGTAGGAAGGAGCTGGAGCTCTTCCAGGTCAACCCGACTCTATGAGGGGAAGGTAAGGCTTTAGAGGGAGACATGGGGGTTGGAGGTATGGCTCAACTGGTGGAGCACCAGCCACTGCTGGGTATCAGGAACTGAGTTTAAATCCTGGTCTCAAGACAAAAAAAAGGGGGGGTGGTGGAGGAGAGACATGATGACATAATTGTCACATGGTGGGGGGGGGTGTCTTGGTTCCATATCCTCTTGCCATCTCCAGAGCTCCTGCCTTCATTTGTTTTTTTGGTGTGAGCCCGGCACTGACACTTTGCTCACTGGCGGACGCTCTTCCAACTGAGCCATGCCTTTAACCTGAACACCTGCCTTCAAATGAAAGGTGGCAGAACTTCTGTCTGCTATGAGACCCAGAAGAGCAGATCTTTTTTTTGTCAGTTGTGGCGCTTGAACTCTGGACCTGGGCACTGTCCCTCAGCTCTTCAGCTCAAGGCAAGAGCTCTACCTTGAGCCACAGCGCCACTTCTGGTTTTCTGAGTGGTTTATTGGAGTTAAGAGTCTCACACTTTCTTGACCCAGCTGGCTTTGAACTGTGATCCTCAGATCTCAGCCTCCTAAGTAGCTAGGATTACAGGTGTACACCACCAGCACTTGGCAGATCTTCACACTAAGGAAAGGCCTAGGAGAGGTACTGATGCTTTGGAATCTGAGCAGCGTGGCTTCAGCTACATTGGTGGGCTCTGAGGAACAACCTTCTGACTATACTCCAAGCAGAATCAAAAAGAGGCTCTGTATCCTGGTAGTTAGTAGGCAGGAGCCCTGACTGCATGTGTCCCTGACAACCCTTGGTATGTTCATGCAGAGTCCAAAAGAGCCTAGCCGGGTGCCGGTGGCTCACGCCTGTAATCCTAGCTACTCAGGAGGCTGAGATCTGAGGATCACAGTTCAAAGTCAGCCTGGGCAGGAAAGTCCGTGAGACTCTTATCTCCAATTAACCAGCAGAAAACTGGAAGTGGCGCTGTGGCTCAAGTGGTAGAGTGCTAACCTTGAGTTGAAGAGCTGAGGGACAGGGCCCAGGCCCAGAGTTCAAGTCCCACGACTGACCAAAAAAAAATTACTTTGTGTGTCTCTTGTTTTTCCCTCCTTCTTCTCCCTCCTCCTCATTTCTTCTTCTCCTTCCTTCCTCCCCTCCATCCTCCTTCCATTCCCCCTTCTCCTTATTTTTGTCTTTTCGGGGGGGGGGGTCTGAATCTGTAGTCCATGCTGATTTGGAACCTGCTATATAGCCCAGGCTGATCTTAATCTCCCAATATTTCTGCCTTAGCCTCCCGAGTGCTGGGATCACAGATGTGCACAGCTACCAAGTCTCTCTCTAAGACAGTATCTCTCCACAACTCAGGGCTAAAGTGGCCAGTACTAACACTTATTCTCCCTTTGCATTCAGAGGAAGGTCTGGGGGAGCCCCTGGGCCTTCACCAGCAACAGGCTTCATTTCCTGAGGACAGTGAACACTTGGTCGCCCTTGCTCCTCTCTCCAGCCCACCTCAGCGCTAGAAGTTCTTAGGATGGGCTGATCCTGTGAGACAGTTTCACATCCACTTATCCAAGTCTCAGGCCAATTTTTCCAGGTGGGATCATCTCTTCCTCTACAGCATTGTGAGTGCAAAGAAGTGCTGGTACCTCAGTAGATAAATTCACTTAGCGAGTAAATAAGTGAACTCTCATGGTCTCTAGAACAAGAGGCAGTCCTGGGACATGAGCCAAGTCTGACCCCCATATCCTGCTTTTTCCTCTTCTCTAACTTACTCAGCCAGATGGGGTTCAAGCAGCCCTGGAATTTCCTGTTTTCTTCCCTCCTCCCTGCAAAGCATGACAGAGTAAAGTTCTCATCTCTTTACTGTTTCAGGCTAGCACATTTTACTTATCCTCTGTAGACTTGACTCAGCTGGCAGTCTGCTCCAAGTGCTGTTCTCAATGGGATACCTGTATTCTTGTCAGTACTGCATATGGCAAGCTCCATGGGAACAGGGGCTGCAGCCTAGAGATGAGTTCATAGTTCCAGAACTAGAGGAAGGTGATGGATGGTGAGGCCAGCTTGGCCACTGAAGTTCACAGCACTTTCCAGTGGTGTGATGGGCTCGAGTCCTCTGCCCCTGGCAGAGCTCCCTTTCCTTGGACCAGTGAGGCTTCAGATACTTTACAGGGACAGTGGGCTCAGGACACTCTCCTGGGCTAGTCTGATCACATCATGGAACAAATCACTACCAGATCACTTCTTTTTCTTTGGTTGGTCATGGGGCTTGAACTCTGGGCCTGAGCGCTGTCCCTGAGCTCTTCAGCTCAAGGCAAGGACTCTACCACTTGTGGCATAGTACCATGTTTCTGTTTTTCTGGTGGTTTATTGGAGACTTTCCTGCCCAGGCTGGCTTTGAACCGCAATCCTCAGAGCTCAGCCTCCTGAGTAGCTAGGATTACATGCACACTAGGCAAGCACTCTACCACTAAGCCACATTCCCAGTCCAGGTCAGTTCTTTCTAGGAAGACTACATTGCCAAAAGTAGCTGTCTAACCCAAGGCCATGTCCTCTGAGCTGGAGCTGGACCGCTGAAAGATCCCAGCTCTCATGTTTTCATGCTAAGGCCCTGCTATGTTATCCTTATAGTTCAGCTTCTCCCTCAGCCAAGTCGCCTCCTTCTCCCAGAGCACTGCCTAGTCAGTACCCCCAGCCCACATGATCTGTTCTCTGAGGAGCCCAACTGGCAGCCAAGGCTCCATCTTGCTCTCTTTAATCCTTTTGTCTATTGTTATAATCATTTAATGAACACCCACTATAGCCAGGGAGCCTACTAAAATTCCTTTCCATAGCCACTTTTATAGCTCTAAGTTCCCAGTCTCAGCAAGCACCATATTCCTATTAGGCAACAGACAGATCCTACCCAGTATCCTACCCCAAGCTCTGGATTTTGGGAGGCTGGGCTGCTTGGAGTCAGAATCTTCAAGGGGCTTCAATTTCCACCAATCCCAAACACAGAAGAAGAAACAGAATCTTACCTTTTATTGAGCACCATGTTCCCAAGCTTCAGGTCTCTGTGTACAATGTTTTTCTGAAAACCAATGGGCAGATGGTTTGCACCACAAGTGTGAGGTAAGGCAAGACCCAGTGTGGAAGCCATGGGCTCTCCAGATGTCTGGGAAGATAGAATACCCTAGGACACATCTCTTAGGACTCATTAAATGGGTGTCCGAAGTGATAAGATGGGCCCCACCTGAGTTCTTTCCTTACTTCCTTCTCCCCTCAGGACAGCAGCTAATGGGAGCCTCTTCTCCCTTTCCTCTCCCTCTTCTCTCTCCATGGACAACCCTCAGAAAGGAACCCATCATCATCCTGGGGCTACAGGTCAGAGATAAAATGTCCTGTTTCCTGTCACTAAGAAACCAGGCTCAAGCTTTCCAGTGCCTGACCTTGGATACCTGACACCTTAATTCTACAAGGCTGCAGTCACTGGGTAGGCATCTTGTAGCTGTCCTGGAGCTTCCCAGCTGGTGGGGAATTACTTCATGGACCTCTGCTGGGCTGCTCCATTGTCCCTCACTAGAAACCGCCTCAGAGGCCTACAGCACTGTGCTCACCTGGAGCACCTGTTGTTCAGCAGCTTTCCTCTGGACAGAGCTGCCTTTTGCTGAGCAGCATCAGGAAAGGTGGCTTTCTGTGGCAAGTGAGGCCCTGGTGGGAGCCAGGGAGCCACAGTGCTGGGAGGAGAGGGGGACAGGGCCTCACCTGGTGCAGGGCCTCCACCACCCGGACCACATCATAAAAGATGACCACGGTCTCCCGCTCGCTGAGCCTCTTCTCCTTGATGACATAGTGCTGTAGGTTGATCAGGTCGGCCGTCTTGTCACTGAAGTCATGAGCACAGAGGCAGTCCAAGACAAGGCAGATGCGTTTCTTCATCTTTTTAACCATTCGACTGGATTCTGTGTCCTCAACAACTTCACAGGTGCGGTCCTGGAGGCCAAGGGAACCAGGGCTTGGCTGTGACCTGGTAGGCCAAAGCCAAGGGTATAGGACTCTCCTCTGGAAATGGTTACTCAAACCAATGAGAGAACCTAAAGCAAGCCTGGAGGCCTGGGTAGCTGACAGAGCTCAGTACTGCTTAGCTTCCAAATGCCAAGTGCATCTCAGGTTAGTATCTCAGGTTAAGGTCTATGCTTTGATCATACTGCAAAAAAACTTGAGAAAAACAAAACAAAACAAAAAAAACGTGAGTGAGGATTTAAAGCCAACTGGCCCTTTTAGCCCACTGCAGGAGCAGCAAACTTGGAGATCTGGGGCAACCTCCCTCCATAGAGCTCTTAAGATTCCATGGGGCTGGGAAGGTGGCTCAGTGGTAGAGCGCTTGCCTTGCATGCATGAGGCCCTGGGTTCAATTCAAGCAGAAGAAAAAAAAAGCCGGAAGTGGCGCTGTGGCTCAAGTGGTAGAGTGCTAGCCTTGTGCTGAAGAGCTGAGGGACAGCGCCCAGGCCCAGAGTTCAGGCCCACGACCAGAACCCCCCCCCCAAAAAAAAAAAAAAAAAAAAAAGATTCCAGCTATTACCAATGTCATTCTCATCTATGTCAATGGTGGCAGTTACAAAGAGGTCAATTCCAGAAGGTCACACAGTGCTCTTTGTAAGACAGCAGCTTTCCACTGGGCCACAGTACTCCAGGGAAGTCACATAATTATGGCTAAGGGTATGGTTGTGGCCTAACATGCCTGGGTTTGTTTAGTTCCACTTCATCTCAACTGTGGGAGATGTGGCAGTTTGCTTACCCTTTCCAAGTCTCTGGTTCTTTTTTTCTTTTATTTCTTTTGCCAGTCTTGGGGAACTCAGGGCCCAGGCACTGTCCCTGAGCTGCTTTTGTGCAGGCCTAGCATTCTACCACTTAAGCCACAGCGCCACTTCTGGCTTTTTCTTTTTATGTGGTGCTGAGGAATTGCACCCAGGGCTTCATGCATGCTAGGCAAGCACTCTACCACTAAGCCACAATCTCAACCTCTGACTCTTTTTTGTTGTTGTTGTTGGTTTTGTGGGGCTTGAAGCTGAGCCTGGATACGGTCCCTGAGCTCTTTCACTCAAGGCTAGTGCTCTACCACTTTGAGCCACAGCTCCACTTCCACTTTTTGGTGAATAATTAGAGATAATAGTGTCATATACTTCAACTTGGGCTGGCTTCTCACCATGATCCTCACATCTCAGGCCTCTAAATAGCTAGGATTACAAGTGTGAGCCACCAGTGCCTGGCTTCTTGTTCTTATCTATAAAGGAGAGCTAGAGCTGGTACTGGTTTGAACCCAGGGCTTCATGCATGTAGACAGGTATACTAGTATGGAGTCACACCTCCAGCCCTTTTTGGTACTATTTATTATTTTTCCATATTACTAGGGTTTAAAGTCAGGATTTCATGCTTGCTAAGCAGGGACTCTACCATTTGGAGCCACTTCACCAATTTATACTTAGTCATGGGGCTTGAACTCTGGGCCTGGGTGCTGTCTCTCAGCTCTTCAGCTGAAGGCTAATACTCTACCACTTGAGCTATAGCTCTGGTTTTCTGGTAGTTTGTTGGAGATAAGAGTCTCATGGACTTTGCTGCTTGGGCTGGCTTTGAACTGTGATCCTCAGATCTCAGCCTCCTGAGTAGCTAGGATTACAGGAGTGAGCCACCAGCACCCGGCTTTGTACTGGTTATTTTTGTGATAGGGTCTTATTTCCTATCTGAGTACATGCCTGGTTGAGATTTACCAATTTTAGGCTTTCTGCTATAGCTGGGAAAATTCTGCTTAGGTTGACTTGAACTTCAATCCTCTCTATCTCAACCTTCTATGACCTAGCTGGGATGACAGCAACAATTGGTTGAGAAGGGGTCTTGTGAATATACTCTGTTGGTGCTGGCCTCAAATCGTAGTCTTCCTGATCTCAGCTTCCCAAATAGCTAGGTATATAGGGATACATGTGAACTACTGGTGCCTTTGCCTTTTTTTTGGGTCCAGTCATGGGGCCTGAACTCTGGGCCTGGGCGCTGTCCCTCAGCTCTTCAGCTCAAGGCTAGTGCTCTACCACTTGAGTCACAGCGCCACTTCCAGCTTTTTTCTTTTTGCTTATGTGGTGCTGAGGAATCGAACCCAGGGCCTCAAGCATGCAAGGCAAGCACTCTACCACTGAGCCACCTTCCCAGCCCTTTTTTTTTTTTTAATGTGTGTGTTTTTCTTTTTCTTTTATTTTTTTTTTGGGGGGGTGGGGGGGTCCCAGTCCTGGGGCTTGAACTCAGAGCCTGGGAACTGTCCCTGAACTTTTTTTGCTCAAGACCAATGCTCTACCACTTGAACCACAGCTCCACTTCTGGCTTTTTTGGGGGGGTAGTTAATGGAGATAAGAACCTAACAGGCTTTCCTGTCTAGCCTGGCTTCGACCTGCATTCCTCAGATCTCAGCATCCTGAGTAGGGATTATTGGTTGAGCCACCAGTGCCCAGCTAGAAACACTTTTTTTTTTCTTTTTGTCAGTCATGGGGCTTGAACTCTGGGCCTGGGTGCTGTCCCTCAGCTTTTCAGCTCAAGGTTAGCGCTGTACCACTTGAGCCACAGCGCCACTTCCGCTTATATGGTGCTTTAGGAATCGAACCCAGGGCCTCATGCATGCAAGGCAAGCACTCTTACCACTGAGCCACCTTCCCAGCCCCTGGAAACACTTTTGATCACCTAGACTCTCTTGTTCAAAAGGATGTAAACCAAGGCCAAACACTTAAAGATGTCAAAGAGAAGATACTAATAAATCACAACTGCATTCAATTTGACTTCCTTCACGTTTAAGGGAAACATTAAATTTTTGGAGTTGCCTCTAATTGAAAACTAAGAATAAGATCTTGAGAGGGTGTGAATGTGGGTGTGGGAGGCATTTTCCATCTATTTCATGGCAGGAAATCCAGCTGACAGAAGCTCTTATTGCTTGAAACTGTGAGGAGTGTGTACCACATTGCATGGTGCTTTCCATGCTCACTCGTCTTGCAAACTGCCTGAGAGGCAGGGCCTGCTCTCATTTTCCCATTGTACACATTTCAGACTGATGACCTGAAATGACTTGCTTGAGGCCAAACAACAGCAGCTCAAGGATATCTGATGTTCAAACTGAAATGTCTGGGCAGGCAAAAGGACTTCAGGACCAAAAACAACAGTGGTGATTGATCTACAGGTGGCCCAAGTCTTCCTCATTGCCCTCCCCCTCCACTCCAGCCTGGTCAATTCCTGACAATGAAACTCTTTAAATGACTTCCTGCTTTCCTTCTTTTTCTCTGAAAACAAAACAAAACAAAAAGCACTTCAAAGAAAGGCTGGCCATAGTTAAGATGTCAGCTGCGTGGGTTCCTGCTAGGCCAAGATAATCATCACAGTGGCACTGCAGCAGCTAAACACGGCCACAGCCTGAACTCTAATTGATCTTGCTCAAGTTCTTCAGCCAGCAGGGCAGGGATGCCAGGGCCTCTATGCCAAGAGCTGCTCAGAATGGATGTGTCAGCTGGGGTTGGAAGGAGAGGCAGACAGGCTACTCACCTGGAAGAGCCCGTGGTGGTGGACCACACCATCCTGTGTGTGCAGCAGGGAGAGCAGAGAGTACTCAGTGTGCAGCAGCATCTTGCCCTGCCTCTCCTCTTGGCTCTCTATGCCTTGCTCACCTCTCTCTTCAAGGGTAAGGATCTTTAGGGAAGCACAAAGAGAAAAGCAACAGAGAAAACCTCCTTCTACATGGCAGAAGAGCTGGAACAAGGGAAGTATGTTTGCTTCCTGCCATGTGACATAAAACGCTTTTCATAATGTGATAGCATTTATACTTATGCACAGAATAAGCTGTTCATTAAAAGCAGTATTGTTCTATATGAGATTGTAAACTTGATAGCTTCTTAGGAAGAAAGTGCTACTCTCAGTCAGTGATGCATGTGTAAAGGTAGAGGAGGTAGGGAGCAGCTGCCAGGATAGGCCTTGGATCCCAAGGATCCCACCCCATCGCTTGCTTACCTTCAGCTGATAGAAGTCATCTGTGCCATCTTTCCTTGCCAAACACTGCACAATGCTTGGCACTGGTGAATTGCCCAGACGGGGACCTAAAGCACAGAGGGCCATTGGCTTACTTTTCAGAAATTCTGGCTGTCATAGCCCTATGTTACCACATGGTCTTCTGACTATATTCCGCAGGGCCCCACCCCCTCCCCTCTCTTGCCAGTCATGGGGCTTGAACTCTGAGCCTGGACACTGTACCCCAGCTCTTCAGATCAAGGCTAACACTCTACCACTTGAACCATAGCATCACTTCCGATTTTCTGGTGGTTAATTGGAGATAAGAGTCTCACTGACTTTCCTGCGCAGGCTGGCTTTGAACGGTGATCCTCAGATCTCAGCCTCCCAAGTAGCTAGGAATATAAGCATGAGCCTCTGGTACCTGGCAACTACATCTCTTTAAGAGGGTACTACAGAGTTCATGCCCACTGAACTTCACCCATCAAGTTTCTTTTTTTTTTTTTTTTGGTCCAATCATGGGGCCTGAACTCTGGGTCTGGGTGCTGTTCCTCAGCTCTTCAGCTCAAGGCTAGTGCTCTACTACTTGAACCACAACGCCACTTCTGGCTTTTCTCTTTTTGCTTATGTGGTGCTGAGGAATCGAACCCAGGGCCTCATGCATGCAAGGCAAGCGCTCTACCACTGAGCCACCTTCCCAGCCCCACCCATCAAGTTTCTTGGTGGAATATTCTCACAGCCTCACCTCCCAAAATGGTACATCTATCTGACTGCGTTGCTCCTGGTCTTAGCTGGTCCATTTCTCAAAAGGGGTGTGTGTGTGTGTTTGTGTGTGTTTGTCTGTGGTCTTAGCTGGTCCATCCCTCAAAAGGAGAGGGTGTGTGTGTGTCCCTCAAAAGGAGAGGGTGTGTGTGTGTGTGTGTGTGTGTGTGTGTGTGTGTGTGTGTGTGTGTGTGTGTGTGTGTGTGTGTGTGTGTGTGTGTGTGTGTGTGTGTGTGTGTGTGTGTGTGTGTGTGTGTGTGTGTGTGTGTGTGTGTGTGTGTGTGTGTGTGTGTGTGTGTGTGTGTGTGTGTGTGTGTGTGTGTGTGTGTGTGTGTGTACTTAAACTCAGGGCCTGGGCATTGTTCCTGAGCTTTTTTGCTCAAGGGCAGTGCTCTACCCTTTTTTCTGTGTGTAATTAATTGGAGATAAAGAGTCTCATGGACTTTTCCTACCTGAGTTGACTTTGACCTGCAATCCTTAGATCTCAGTTTCCTTAGTAGCTAAGATTATAGGTGTGAGCAACTAACACCTGGCAAATAAGGAGGTGTGTGTTTGCCTGCTTTTTTCTGGCCAGTCCTGGGGCTTGAACTCAGGGCCTGAGCACTGTACCTGAGCTTCCTTTGTTCAATGCTAGCACTCTACCACTTGAGCCACAGTGTCACTTCTGGCTTTTTCTGTTTATATGGTACTGAGGAATTCAACACAGGGCTTCATGCATGCTAGGTAAGCACTCTAACACTAAGCCACATTCCCAGGCCAAGGAGGTGTCTTTTGACTCTGGGTAATGCTGGAACTTCTAGAGCACATCTGTGAGATAGAGATTCCAGAGTGACATTGTCCCTCTGACTCAGCCACTCCAGCATCCCTAGGGATCAATCCAGAACACTACAGCTTTACCAGTCTCCACTGGAGAGTCTGATAGCACTGCCTGCTCTCAGCTCTTGGACCATCACAGTGCTCACTGTCCTGTGAGAGCACACGCCTATGCTTTCAGAGTACAGATCAGATGGTATCACAGCACTGCTGTTGTGAAAAAAAGCGTAGCAGTTCTCCACTGCTCTCAGCATATAACCCAAACTCTTTCTTTTGGCCTCCAAGGCTTTGCATGATTTCTTCCTGCCCACCCTTTCTAACTTACTTGCTCCATCCTCTTTCCTACCATGCTAGAGGAGGCTCCTCCTGCTTTCCCTCCCCTTATAGGTACTTGCTGTTCCTCCTGCCTTTCACATGGCTGCTCCTTCTCAAGCTTGGTATCAGTGCAAATGCCACTTCCTCATAGGGGCCATTCTTGGCTGCAGTATCCATAGGCCTTCTTCACCCACATACCATCTGGTTTATTTCCTTCCGGTCACTTAGTAGCACCAAGCTCATCTTCCCTGTTCCTTCCCTTTCCTTCCTCTGCTTCTGACTCTCTTTTTCCTTTTGGTGGTAAATGGAGCCCGACCTTAGGGTTTTGTACTTGCTAAGCAGGTGCTCTGCAACTTGTTTAGTTTTCAGATAAGGTTTTGTATTTTTTTTTTTTTTTTGGTCAGTCATGGGGCCTGAACTCAGCCTGGGCGCTGTCCCTGAGCTCTTCAGTTATAGACTAGCGCTCTCTACCACTTGAGCCTCAGCCCCACTTCCGGCCTTTTCTGCTTATGTGGTGCTGAGGAATCAAACTCAGGGCCTCATGCATGCAAGGCAAGCACTCTACCACTGAGCCGCCTTCCCAGCCCCTGTATTATTTTTTTAAAACTTAGGCTAGTTTAGACTGAATCCTCCTACAACTCTCTCCTCCTACAATACCTCTGGTACAACTGTAATTACAGGGGTGAATCATTATGCCAAACTTTTTTTTTAAAAATTAAGATGGGGTCTTACTTTTTGCCTGGGCTAGTTGTCTCTATCTCCTAAATAGGTGAAAATCCAGGTGTGAGTCACTGAGTCTAGCTCAGTGATTGTCTTTTCTTATTTAGTCTTTCTTTTTCCAACAGAAAAGAATGTTAAGTTCCATGAGGACAGAGACTTAACATTTTTATCACTTGCTGCATCACTGGCAACAGCCCAGGTCTGGTGAATAGTAGGCACCATTATTAGCTATTTGTTGAATGCCTGATGCTAAAATAATCCTACAGGGGCTGGGAAGGTGGCTCAGTGGTAGAGCGCTTGCCTTGCATGCTCGAGGCCCTGGGTTCGATTCCTTAGCACCACATAAGCAAAAAGAAAAAAGCCGGAATTGGTGCTGTGGCTCAAGTGGTAGAGCGCTAGCCTTGAGCTGAAGAGCTGAGGGACAGCGCCCAGGCCCAGAGTTCAGGCCCCATGACCGGACCCAAAAAAAAAAAAATAAAATAAAATAAAATAATCCTACACAAGCCAGCGCCAGTGGCTAACGCCTGTAATCCTAGATACTTAGAAGGCTGAGATCTGAGGATCGAGGTTCAAAGCCAGCCCCGGCAGGAAAGTCCGTGAAACTCTTATCTCCAATAAACCACCAGAAAACCAGAAGTGGTGCTGTAGCTCAAGTAGTAGAGCGCTAGCCTTGAGCTTGAAGAGCTGAGGGACAGTGTTCAGGTCCAGAGTTCAAGCCCCACGACCGAAAAAAAAAAATCCTACATAAAATGCTGTACCAGGGCTGGGAAGGTGGCTCAGTGGTAGAGTGCTTGCCTTGCATGCCTGAGGCCCTGGGTTCGATTTCTCAGCACCACATAAACAGAAAAGGCCTGAAGTGGTGCTGTGGCTCAAGTGGTAGAGCGCTCACCTTGAGCTGAAGAGCTGAGGGACAGCGCCTAAGCCCAGAGTTCAGGTCCACGACCGACAAAAAAAAAAAAAAAAAAAAAAAAATGCTGTACCAAAGCAAAAGTCACACCCAGCCTTTGGTGCAGATCTGGGGTGTACCCACACCATTTGCAACCCTGGCCATTAACAGCACTGAGAAATCCTGTAGAAAGTCCAACTTTGCAGGATTTCTGTGCCTATTTTATAAGAAGTTGGCGGGGACTGGTAAGGTAGCTCAGTGGTAGAGTGCTTGCCTCGCATGCATGAGGCCCTGGGTTTGATTCCTCAGTACCACATAAGCAGAAAAAGCCAGAAGTGGCCCTGTGGCTCAAGTGGTAGAGCACTAGCCTTGAGCTGAAGAGCTGAGGGACAGCGCCCAGGCCCAGAGTTCAAGCCCAGGATGGCCCCCCCACCCCAAAAAAGAAGTTTGGAGGTTGCAACACAAAAAGCCCTGTGAAATTAACCATGCTACATGGGATGGTCAGACAGAGACTTAGATGAAGGATCTTGCGTTCTAATGCAACTGTGTCTCCTGTGGGCACAAGGCCATTCTTGGGCCTCACACGTGGATCTCTGAGGGAAGAGATAGTTGGTTCTCAGCTGAGACTCACATAAGGATTTTCTACTGTATATTCCACTTGAAGCAGTGAAGCATGTGACCAGATCTGGGGTTGGTCAGGACTTTACATAGCTGTGGGTGGGTACCCCACAATGCTATCTGCAAGTCAGATCATGGAAGCCCTCCTGCCAGCCCTGCCCCCAGCAAACCCATTCTCCTGCCAGTGAGAGGCTTACCAAGGATAAATGGTCCGGCTCTCTTTGCATTGTTTCCAGAAATTCCACTCCCTAGAGCCTTCGCCCTGGCCGACGTTTCCCCAGCTCCTCTGTCTGATGCTCTCCGCTTCATCCTCAGCTCTAGACAAGACAGAAGAGATCCCCTATGAGTAGGTCAGTGACTCCCCAACACTATGTGGATGCACCACATAACTGCTGTTGTTTTTCCACTGCTACCACCACTTCTTTCCCACTCTGAGGAGCCTCCAAAGTTCCTACTGACAAAGAACAGCCAGCTAAGGACCAATAAAACACTGAGAAGGGAACTGGGCTTTGTGCAGATGCTAAAGCCAAAGCTCCACAGAGAAGGCAGCCAGCTGTAGCCCTGAAGCAGCTGTTTCCAAAGTGAGTGTTCTCTCTAATCATCCATAGCCAAAGGGCCTTCAGTGTCCTTGCCCCGAGTCTCCCAAAGGAAAGGATTCATTACCCATGGGGTTCAGGCATCTTGCTGTGAAGTGTGAGAACATTAATTACCCTGAGAAATCCTCTTCTGAACTTTCTAAGGAACCTTTAGGGTCAAAGGGAGATTTGCTCTTTCTTATTCTCTCACTAAAAGATTTTTTTTTTTTTTTTGGGTCCGGTCGTGGGGCCTGAACTCTGGGCCTGGGCACTGTCCCTCAGCTCTTCAGCTCAAGGCTAGCGCTCTACCACTTGAGCCACAGCGCCACTTCCGGCTTTTTTCTTTTTGCTTATGTGGTGCTGAGGAATTGAACCCAGGGCCTCAGACATGCAAGGCAAGCGCTCTACCACTGAGCCACCTTCCCAGCCCTCACTAAAAGTTTTTTACTCTTTATTTTTGTTGGTCAGGGTCACTTGAACTCAGGGCCTGGGCTCTATCCCTGAGCTCTTTTTTGCTCAAGGCTAGCGTTACCACTTTGAGCCACAGCTCCACTTCCAGTTTTCTGGTGGTTAACTGGAGAGATAAGGAGTCTCACTGACTTTCCTGTCTGATTTGGCTTTCAGCCATGATTTTCAGATCTCAGCCTGCTGAGTAGCTAGGATTACTGATGTAAAGCACCAGTGCTCAGCTTTTTTTTTTTTTCCTCCTTCTTTTTCTTTTTTTTTTTTTGTCTGGGCCTGGGTGCTGTCCCTCAGCTCTTCAGCTCAAGGCGAGCGCTCTACCACTTGAGCTACAGCGCCACTTCTGGTTTTCTGGTGGTTTATTGGAGATAGGAGTCTCACAGTCTCTTCTGCCTGGGCTGGCTTTGAACCGCAATCCTCAGATCTCAGCCTCCTGAGTAGCTAGGATTACAGGCGTGAGCCACCAGCGCCCGGCTTTCTCCTTCTTTTTCTTTTTTTTTCTTTTCTTTTTTTTTTTTTGTTGGTCGTGGGGCTTGAACTCTGGGCCTGGGCGCTGTCCCTCAGCTCTTCAGCTCAAGGCAAGCGCTCTACCACTTGAGCTACAGCGCCACTTCTGGTTTTCTGGTGGTTTATTGGAGATAGGAGTCTCACGGTCTCTCCTGCACAGGCTGGCTTTGAACCGGGATCCTCAGATCTCAGCCTCCTGAGTAGCTAGGATTACAGGCGTGAGCCACCAGCGCCCGGCTCTCCTTCTTTTTCTTGAGGTGGAGTATTGTCATGTTGTTCAGGCTGGCCTCAAACTCCTGAGCTCAAGTGATCCTCCTGTTTCTTGCCTTCTGAGTACTGGAATTACAGAGGTATACCATTATTGGGTAAGTAACATTACACAGGACTATTCTCAGCACTTAGAAGCCTGAGGTTCCCAGAATTTTTTGAGTCCAGAAGACCAGTGGGCAACACAGTGAGACACTGTCTGTCTGTCTCTCTCTTGCTCTTTTCATTTTTTTTTTTTTGGGGGGGGGTCAGTTGTGGGGCTTGCACTCAGGGCCTGAGTGCTGTTCCTAAGCTCCTTTGCTCAAGGCTAGCGCTCTACCACTCCAAGCCACAATGCCATTTCAGTTTTCTGGTGCTTAATTGGGACTAAGAGTCTCATGAACTTTCCTGCCAAGGCTGGCTTCCAACTGTGATCCTCAGATCTCAGTCTCCTCAGTAGCTAGGATTACAGATGTGAGCCACCAGCGCCAGGTGAGACCCTGTCTCAAACAAATAACTCTCCCCCTCCAAAAACAACAACAACAAAAAACAACCACTGAAGATGGCTAGGCACTAATTCTCCTAATAATCCTTAGCTCCTCTAGGGCCCAATGAATGGCAGAAACAGGAGCCAGGTTCTGGAGGTTTCCTCTCCCTTCTCTCTCCTATTCTTTTCTCCCCCCCATACCTTTCATCCTGTTATATGAACTCAGGGCCTGGATGCTGTCTGCTGTCCCTGAACTTTTGTGCACTTAAGGCTAGATCACTACCACTTGGGCCACAGCTCCATTTCTAGCTTTTTGGTGGTTAGTTTCATGGACTTTTTCTGTGCAGGCTGGCTACATGTTTATATGCTTAATGTTTACTACCACTGCCACTAGAAAAACTCTCCACCATATAACGCATTCCTACTATATACGTGCATATACAGATAGATATATGAGCCACTGCATCTTGGTTCCTGGCCTAGCAGATACTCCATGAACAGATATCATCATTCCAGTTGGTGATGATTTTTTTTTTCGGTGCTGGTCATGGGGCTTGAAATCAGGGTTTGGGTGCTGTCCCTGAGCTCAAAGCTAGCATTCTAGGGCCAGGAAGGTGACTCAGTGGTAGAGTGCTTGCCTTGCATGCCTGAGGCCTTGGGTTCAATTACTCAGCATCACATAAGCAGAAAAAGCTGGAAGTGGTACTGTGGCTCAAGTGGTAGAGTGCTAGCCTTGAGCTGAAGAGCTGAGGGATAGCACCCAGGCTCAGAGTTCAGGCCCCACAGTTCCACTTCCAGCTTTTTGGTGATTAACTGGAGATGAGAGTCTCATGGACTTCCCTGCCCTGCCTGGGTTGGCTTTGAACTCAGTGGTAGAGTGCTTGCCTTGCATGCATGAGGCTCTGGGTTCAATTCCTCAGCACCACATAAGCAAAAAGAAAAAAGCCAGAAGTGGCACTGTGGCTCAAGTGGTAGAGCACTAGCCTTGAGCTGAAGAGCTGAGGGACAGCGCCTAGGCCCAGAGTTCAGACCCCGCAACCGGACCGCCCCCCCCAAAAAAAATTTTTTTTTGATCCTTAGCTCTTTAGCTCAAGGCTAGTGCTCTACCACTTGAGCCACAGCATCACTTCCGGCTTTTTTCTTTTTGCTTATGTGATGCTGAGCAATCGAACCCAGGGCCTCAGGCATGCAAGGCAAGCGCTCTACCACTTAGCCACCTTCCCAGCCCTTGGTGATGGTTTTTATCAGGGCTGAAAGCCCTGTGCCTATCTTGAGCTGCATACTGCCCCACTGGACGCATTCTGACCCTGCTTTCCATCTTCCCTGGGGCCTGGGCCTCCTCTTTGTCTCCTGGTTCCCTAGAGAGCACCAGGGAGGTACATCACATCTGTGTAGACACTGCCTGTGGGCCTACGCACAGTCTAGACGACAGTTTGCAGGGAGCAGCTGCAGCTCAGACAATGAGTGGGCTCAGCCTGACCCCACCTACCCCACTCAGGATTCAATTCAAGCGCATGGTGTGGGAACTTCTCCAAGATGTAGGCAGACAGAAGGATGGGAACAGATGGGCAGGGAGAGGAAAGGATGCTGGCGGTGAAGAGCAAGCTAGTCTACCTCCCTTTCTGAACATCCGTTCATGCTACCCAGAGTTGACTACAGCAAAGAAAGCAGCAGGGAAGAGGCCTGGCAGCCTGGCACCCTGGCAGGTGTGGTGGCAGGGCTCAATAAGGAATAAGAATGAAGCCCTAAGGCTGACCTCCCATTCCTGACCTCAGCTGTCCTGATGTATCCCTCCAGAGACACATCTGCAAGTATCCACCAATGCTCTCACTGGGGAGGATCCTGGCTTCACAGAGACCTATGATGATGCAGCTGTGATTCCTCTGGCTTCAGAAGGACTTGGCCCCAGGTTCCTCCACAGATAATTGGTCCTCAGGCTGGGTGAAAAGGGTCTTGGCCCAGCCTGGCTAAGGTATGGCTATTTTGCCTGGTGTTTCCTGAGCCAAATGCTTACCTTCCCAGGAATTCAACAGACCCAGCTCAGTGCTTTGAAAATACCAACTCTTCTGTGTTCTCTCTCCTCACAGGTCAGCAGTTCCCTTAGAATCTCAACAGGAAGCTCAGTGAGGCCACAATTGGGGGTGGGGTGCCTAGGAGGGAGGCAGTGAGAGAGAGTCTAGCCCGACAGCTGCACATGTAGGCTGCAGCTGTGCTGGCAATCCTGAGAGAAGGGGATTCTGTGGGCTTTGCCTAGCCTGGGGAGAGTCATGGGCCTCAACATGAGATGGCCTCGGCTTTGGGACAGCTAAGGGACAGCTACCCTAGCAGGTCTAGACAGGGGTGCCTGATCCTACAATGTCAATTTGAGGCTTAAGGTCACCTCAGCCAGGAGAGGCACAGAGTTCTAAGGCTAAAGATGCCTGGAGCCCATTGAGACACAGTACAGGAGAGTTGGACTAGATAGTTGGACACTAAAGGCACACACAGCAAGGTTCAGCTTTGTGGACATACCTCCAGAGAGAGGTAGGCTGCAAAAACAGTCAAAATGGAGCTAAGGAACAGCTCAGTCTGTCTATACCCAAATACAAGGCAACTGAAGCCTGGAAAGGTGTGGAGGGGTCTTGCCACTCACAACCAGAATACAGGATCCTGAGCCCAGGATGCACAGAGCCAGCACAAGAGGCTAT
>NW_027204942.1:0-18972 GCF_024711535.1 Dipodomys merriami | reverse complement strand
GGATTACAGGCATGCACCACTGGTGCCTGGCACTCCGACCTCTTTGGCCTTGGGAGAGGGAAGAGACGGGAGTCAGAGCCCTAAGTCAGATTTTGCATCCCATGGGGTGGGGGCTTTGAGGCAGGGCCAGGGCGGTCTGACAGCAGAGGTGAGGCCCTGACAGGGCTGGGGGGTTGCCCCTCTCACCTGAATGACGGCAGTCAGACAGGCGAGCGTGGCTGACACGTGCAGCCTCTCCGCCTCCATGGCTGCTGTGTCTATGTAGCTCTCATTGGTGGCATTATTGAAGACCCGGAAATTCGACTCTGGGGCCAGCTGCAGACAGATGTTACCCACCAGGATGCTGATAACGGCAAAGGTACCTGTGGTGCCCCACCCAGTCAGCAAAAATCAGAGGTTTGGAGCACACCCATGGAAACCAGCCAGGGGCCCAGGCCTGCATTGTTCCTCCTGGGGGAAGGATTATTGCATAGCCCTAGGACCAGGCCCTTTTGCTCCATCTCTCTTAGCACCAGACAACTCCAAACGTGCCTGCAGTGGCCTGCCAGGGCCCACCTGGGGGGTTGATGGAGATTTCTCACATCTGTTCAGCTTATATAGTATATGGCTTGTTTGGCCAAGAAGCCCTTCTCTCCTTCCAGAGAGGAAGACGGACGAGGCCCTGCCAACTGAGCTCAGTGATTTCTCCAAGGTCATCAAAGACCTGGTACTCTCCCTCCTCTCCCCCACCCCCCAACCAGGTCACCCTGCCTGCTGATAGGGGAGAGGCCTTACCTGGCACCATCTGGTGCACCCCCCCCAGGAAGAAGTAGGTCAGGAGGGGGAAGAAGGAGGAGTAGAGGCCGTTGACTGCAGGAAGGTTGGCCAACAGAGCAAATGCCATGCCTGCAGGGCACAAAGAGATGAAAGGTTCAGGAGTGTGGTTGGCTTACAGTGGTCACGGAGGGACTGGGTGGAGGTGGGAGAATGTGGGGGAGCCCAGGCACCTTGTGGCACCTGGATACATCCCCCGCTGAGTCCACCCAGCAGGTCTGGTATGATGTAGTCTTTGATCTTGTACTTGGGGAGCCAGGACAGGATAGGCAGCAGCCCAAACACCACGGTTTTGACCTTGGCCGAGGAACACCTGCAGGGGAAGAGGACAGGTTGGAAAGGGATGATAATATCTTACTCATTCTCAATTTGTTCAGATCTGGCAGGAGTCTGAGTGTCCATATGGTGCTGAATGCCAGGAAAACTCAGGGGAGAAGGCTGAAGCTTCGTGTATGTGTGTGTGTGTGTGTGTGTGTGTGTGTGTGTGTGTGTGTGTGTGTGTGTGTGTGTGTGCAGTGCAGTGCAGGTACTGGGGCTTGATAGGTACTACCCTTTAGTTGTTTCACTCAAGGCTGGCATTTACCACTTGAGCTACACTTCCATTTGCAGCTTTTTGGTGGCTAATTGATGCGTCTCATAGATTTTCCTGTTCAGGCTGGCTTCGAATTGTGAGCCTCAGCTCTCAGCCTTCTGAGTAGCTAGTATTACAGATGGGAATGAACCACTGGCACGCAGCAGCAGGAACGTTCTCTGGAGAGTTTGCAAAGCATCAGCTGGAGGCCTTTTTACCGCTAGCTCCTCACTTGGTAACGCAATAAGACTTGGTTTCCAGGTACGACTTTTCATGGTAGTTCAGCCTTCTGAGGTGTCAGGTTCCCAGCTCAGGTGACATTTGTCCAGGAAAAGCTCCTCTGAGATCCTACCTTCCTCAGTGAACATAGGCCTGGCCTCATCCTGGTCTTCCACAGTTCCAGCTGCAACTTAAGTTGTAATTATTTGTCCTTCAACTGTCTCTAGTAAGCAAAGCCCATGTGACAAGTAGTCTGTCTCTGCATTCTCGCATACCTTGTGTTTTACAGAAGCATGCCCCGTGCGCACTTGTTGCATAAAAGAATGACTGCACAAGTAATGGATGGCTAATACTGAACAGCAGTCTCAGTGATGGCTGCCTGCTGGCCTTCTTTCTCGAACTTTCTCCCAAAGGCAGGTTCTTTGAGGTGCTTCTCTGTGGACTTGTCATCCTTTAGTGTGATGGCTCCACAACCCGAGTTCTCCAATGAGGAAGAGAGAATGGAGGGGCCACTCCTTGGCCCCCATTGAGGAGAGAGTACTGAGTTCTGATGCTCTCCCTGTTTGTTGAACACCTTGAAAGCTTTTCATGGGAACCCAGGAGCGGCGGGAACAAGGGCCTATGACTTCAAGGTGGACAGCCGGTAGATTGATGACAGGAAGAGGGTGGCGATTTGCTTTTCTTCTCCCAGGTGAAGGAACTCAAATACTCAGGACCCAGCTGGTGACTCACTGCCCTCCTCTGATTAAGCTTCCTTTTCTGCTCGGCACCAATTCTTGCTTTTTGCTGTTGCTCAACAATAGTTTCCCTGACACTGGGGCTCCTGGATGTCACCCAAGGCTGGAACCGACACAGACAATGCTTTGTGCCTTAAAAAAAAATCTAGGCAGATTTTTCTGTCCCCAATAACATCCTGTAGAAGAGTGGCTTACTGCTTGTCTCCTCTGAGGTACATGGGTGCCTGTCCTGTCTCTGGACGGTGGAAGGGGAGGTCTATTTGTGAAATTGTTTAATCCACCCCTACAGCCTTGTCCGAGGAGAGAACCAACCCTTGCAAGGGCTCTACTAGGTTTCTTTGTGACAGAGAAAAGTGGACTCCCAAGCAGACAGCTGGCTGGGGGAAGAATAATAACTCAGAGGCTCATTCATGCGCAGCTTTACGTGCAATTCGGGCCATACGTTGGGCAAAGCAATCTACGGTCTGAAAGAAGAGAGCTAGAAACAGATGCCAAACACCTGCCCAGAGGCCCCAGAGGCCCCGAGGGAAGTGGAGGGAGGGATAAGCTTTCTAGACATTCTTTCAGCAGGTATTTGTGGGAATACCTTCTGTGTGCCAGGCACTGCTCAAGGCTCCTATGCCAGCAACATGGGAATTGTCAGCTCCCTGCCTCTTTTATAACTTTTTATCACCCCAACCTTTGAATACAACAGTAGATCCCCATGCTTTTTCCAGCACAAAGACTAAATCCAAGGGCTGGTAAAACACACCTGAGGGGCACAGCTACAGGAAGTGAGTGGCCAGGCACTGGACACCAAGGCCTTGACTATAACTGCAGAGATGGAGCCTCCTGAGAGACGCAGGACTGGGCTGGGGCTTTGAGAAAAATCTCAAGTGGGTGATTCCCCTAGCCTGAACCAGTTCCACCTGCAGCTCCACTTCAGTCCCTGCTAGTGACCTCAATCCAGGTAACTGAATCAGCTGTTTCCTCAGTGGCACGAGGGAGCGGAAACCAACCCGCAGCCAGGCCTGCACAAGGCCTGCCAGAAGTCTGGGAAGAGAGAGGGTGAAGCTTGTGGCCTCGGGCTCCTGGGGGTGGTCTGTGTGGGGAAGTGGGTACGGGAGCCTCTGGGCAGCCCCTTCCTCTGAGGCGAGGCTGTATTCTGTACCACCACAGTCTAAGAATCAGAGAACAGAAAGAGCCTGGGGGCTGGGAAGATCTCAACATGGAAGGCTCCAAAGCACCCAGGAACTTAAGGCCTCCTCTAGGAATTCTCTAGACCCAGGAGGAAAAGAGAGGAGAGGGTATATCTAGGGTGGTGGTAGTGTCAGGTGTTTGGGCAAGTAGGGAGCAGGGCACGGGGAGGGGCTCTGAGGCCTCCTACTCTCCATGTCAAGCTGTGTCCATCTACTGCTCCTTCGAAGACTCGAGAGATGGATCAAGACAACGGGAAGGCCCCACGTAAGTGGCCAAGGGTAACCCTTCTGAAATGGTGGGTCGTCCTTGATCCTCCTCTTTATCCTCTCTAGGAGTCCCAGATGGATGAGGTGTTAAGCTCTTAAATTCTGGGTTCAGAATCTCCCCTCTCCTCCCCACAGTTTCCCTAAGCCCAGTCTTAGAGTCCTGGTGGAGCAGGCCTATCCCATTTTGGTAAGGAGCAGAGCAAAGAGGAGTCTGGGCTCTCAGCCACATTACCTGAAGGCATTTCGAAGTTTCTCTCCCACTGGGTACGTCCGCTCCTTCTTCTCAAACTCATCATCGAAGAGGGTAAGAGAGTACGCAGTCCTGTCTACCACGTAGCGGGGCCTGGGCTGGCTCATGTCTGGGGCATTTATGAGCTTGGGGAAAAGCAGAGGAGGAGAGGGTGAAGGGGCATCACTCAGTGCCAGCCGGGCCTTCTCTGTCTAGTCCTCAGGGAAGCCAAGATTTATTCTGGTCTTCCCCGCCCCCGTGCAGCCAGGTGCCTCCCTGCCCTCCCTCTGTCAAGTCTTTCTGCCAGACTCACTTCTTTTGGTGCCTTCCTCTCCGAGCACTGATGATACACACGGCTCGCCCTGGCTGTTTTGTTTGGCGCCCAGCACGTGGCTGGCATGCCACACACCTGTGACATCACTGTCACCCCCGCCAAACACCAGGCTCAAGGGAGATGGGAACACAAGAGTAGAGGCCACCACTGCATTCAGCACCTGGAGCGGATGGCTATGGTGACCCCCACCCCCACAAACCACTCTCCTTCTAGGCCTCAGTTTCCCTGGCAGAAAGGCTCACCCCCTGTAGCCAGTCAGCTTGGAATAATGAGAGAAAACAGCCTGCCCGGAGGCAGGGGGTGACCAAGCTGACCTCAGGAGGACCTTCTTGAATAAGACACTAGGACTTCACCAACAGGTTTCCCCAGGAGGGACAATGGTGTGTGGGGGAACTCAACATGGTACACTGCCAGCAGTCTCTCCCACAGCTTCCTGGGCCTAGCCTTTCCCCCACCCTTGTGTACTGGTCTCTTTGCGCTTTGCGCAACCCTACTGGCACTCCAGTAACTGAGCTGGGTAGAGCTGGGTGCCAGGGCCCTTGAGGAGTTCTCTCTCCCTGTCTCCCCTCCCTCCTCTAATTTCCAGTCCCTGGTCCTGTCCCTGTGCCCTAGAGCTGGGAAGAGCTGCTTTGATGGGGATGCTAGGAGGGAGGACTTATATTTGGGAAGTGGCGTGTATGTAGTGGCTGTGGCCAGTTTGGAAAAAGATTGGAGATGAGGTTGGACAGGTGTAACCCCATGGGGTGAGGGTGGCAGTTGGGGATGCCTCTGGACTCCCTATGGGAGGACCTGGGGGGTTGGGGAGGTTAGCAGAGGAGTGTAGACTGCTGGATGGCTTTTGTGGAAGGTTCCAGAAACCTGGCTTAAATCCTGGCTTTACGAGGGAGGGAGACATGGTAACATTGTCTTTCTTTCTTTCTTTCTTTCTTTCTTTCTTTCTTTCTTTCTTTCTTTCTTTCCTTCCTTCCTTCCCTCCTCTCTCTCTCTCTCTCTCTCTCTTTCTTTCTTTCTTTGCCAGTCACAGGGCTTGAACTCAGGGCCTTGGTATTGTCCCTGAGCCATTTTGTGCTCAAAGCTAGCACTCTACCATTTGAGCCACAGTGCCACTTCCTGCTTTTTTCTGAGTAGTTTATTGAAGATAGGAATCTCACAGACTTTCTTGCCCAGGCTGGTTTCAAAACTTGATCCTCAGATTTCAGCTTCCTGAGTAGCTAGGTGTACGGGTACCTAGCAACACTGCTTCTTTGAACCTCATATTTCGCATTAGCAAAATGAAGGCAGGCTCCGTTCTCACAGAGTAGTTATAAAAATCAAACCAGTTCATCAAGAAGTGTTTAGGTAAAATGGAAAGAATGATACAAACGTGAGTTCCTGCCCTTAGCAAAGTTGTGCTCAAGTTGAAGCACCTGGGTTGGGTCATCCAGGTCCTTTGGTGATGAAATGGACCTCCATTGAGATTGACAGATAAAGGTGGGACTTCCACGATGCTACCCAATGGAAGATAATTTGGGGGCCGGGGGTCCAACCTCTGGCATTTAGTAAGGACGCTACAAATGCTTGTTGAGTGAATCATCCAATGGTGTTTGGAGGAGACATGGGCAGAAATGAGCGAGAACCATGGCATGTGAGACATTTCCAAAGGACAAATGCTGAATGGCACCAAACAAATAGCTGGAGTTTTAGAGCCAGAAGGACCTGAGTTCAGAGGGTTTTTCATCTGTAAATGGGATAATAACAGTCATAGGCAGTTGCTATGAGGATTAACTGAGATCAAGTGTGCAGAGCACCCTGGCCTTTCCTGGGCACTCCATAAATGGTAATGGCGATGATTACTATTATTAAAGTGGGGAGTAGCTTTCTTCCTTATAGAAAGACCATTTCCAGGCCTTCACCCTTCACCTTGCATGAGGTAAGGTGGGCTCGTTCCTCCCTGTCCAGGGTCTGACTTTCTAGCTTGTTTGCTCTTTGGGAGTAATGAGTAGGGGAGGGACTCAGAGCTCTGGACCAGGCTTTAGAAATAGGCTCATTTTCAGTTAGGGAGTGGGTCCCAGGCCACAGACCACACACAAAGAGATGACAAAAAATGTCAAGGCAGAGCCAGGTGCCAGTGGCTCTCACATGTAACCTTAGCTAGATCTGAGGATGAAGGTTTGAAGCCACCATGACAGAAGTGTCTATGAGATTCTGGTCTCCAACCAACCACCAAAATCCCAATGTGGAGGTGTGGCTCAAGGGCTAGAGTACCAGCCTTGAGTAAAAGAAAGCAAAGGAACAGTACCCAGGTCCTGAGTTCAAGCCCCAGTACCAACACACACACACACACACACACACACACACACACACACACACACACACACACACACACACACACACACACACACACACACACACACACACACACACACACACACAGAGGTAGGCTACAGCAGGAAAGGAGAACCCCTGTAGAAAATGACATTTTGAAGCTTTTACTTCCATGCTAGCCAGCAAGCGAGGACCTTTGAAGCTTTCACCCAGACTGCTTTCAAAGTCTATCTGTTCCAGTAGTAGACTTATGGGGGTAGGGTGCTATTAATATCTCATCCTTTTCAACTGTTTTACCCCAACAATTCTCCCCATTTCCTTAGTTCCCCATTTTCTTTCTCTCTGCCACCCAGTCCTCCTGCCCTTTCCCCCTTCAGCCTTCACATTCAGTTCTTCAGTCTCGTTCCTTCCTTCTTTCTCTCCTATATATTGCCTCTATGTCTCCATTCTGCACCAGATGCTCAAGTTGGACTTCATACCTGGACTATTCACTCATTCTCTGGCCTCTGTCTTCCTAGGTTTGAGGAGTATCAGTCCAAATTCCTTATTTTGGCATTTTTGACTTGAAAAAATCCTCTGGCATGGTATTTATTATTATTATTATTATTACTACTATTATTATTTAATCCTCTGGCCTGGTGTCGCTGGCTTCTGTAGGTTTGTTGGCTGGGTGACTGCACCATCCAGATGGATCTGTTCAGCACCTCTAACAAGCTCAAGGTTCTGTTCAGACTTTCCTCCTCACTCCAGGTGCCCTGACTCATTTCTGCCATTCTAGACCTGCCCTTCCTTGAGAACGGCTTCAGTTCCTCCTCCTCCTCTCTCCTCCTCTGCTCCTTTCTGTCCTCTCATCCACGAAACCTCTCCTGACCGCCTTGTCCCTGCGTGATCTCAGTCCCCTTGAATCTTTCTTGGCTCCTGTCCAGCCCGTACACTGCTATTGGCTTTGGCTATTCCTAGCTGTCCATCAGGACAGGGTGGGAAGAAAGGGGCGTGGCAGTAGAAATCCTTCAGAGAACAGCAGGTGGGTGACTCAGGTCTCCTCTGCCCACTGGGTTCTTTAGGATTCCTTCCAGTTGGGGACTGGGCACTGGAGAGTCCCTTGTGTCACAAACTAGCAGAGGGGAAAAGCCCCCTTGTTTTACAGCAACCCAACACCTGTTCCTTTCCCATGATTTGTTCACTTCATTCTGGGAACGGGGTGTAGCCAGAGACAAGGCCTGGGGAGCTTTAACAACCCCTCTGTACCTACTGCACAAAGGAAGGAAAACACAGCAGCCAGTTGGAATCGGGAAGTTCTGTCTTGACCAGAACTTGAGGGCGGCACAGGTTGGTGAAAGAGGAAATGGAGTCTTGGAGAGAGGTGAATGGATCTGAACCAGAACTTGATTCCTACTCAACTGCTCCTGGCAGAAGGGGCTCCAGACCTCCCAGGGGGAATGGTGATTCCTGCTTTGGCATCCACAGTGCCTGTTCCTGGCCATTGGGCGGCCTGAGACAGAACTTCTGAGTTTCGTTTCTCCTGCCAAGGGCTCTGCCTGGAGTCCACCTCCCACCTGGCTTCAGCTAGCCCAGGACAATGATGGAGTTAAACTCCACAGGCTCCAGAGTGGCCCCAGCTCCTGGTGAGGAGTACCCTCACTTCCTAATTCTGCAAAGGGGTTCTGGTGGAATGAGGCATAGTAGGGGAGTCCGCTTCATCCCCAACTAAGCCCTCAGGCCTTGCAGTGTGGAGGAAACGGGGATGGAGGGGAAGGGCGAGCTAGCATGGTGAGGAGGGCCTCCCCTCTTGTAGATACGTGGTGGGAATCCTCAGGGCGCTAAGACAGCTGTGGGGTCCTACCCCCAGAGGGGTTGAATTGGACTGGGAAGGTGAAAGTGACAGCAAGAAAGGGAGGGAGGCATGGCGGACATGACAGTTTGATCCCAAGTTAAACACACAGCCCTGGCAAGTGATGGCAAAAAAAAAAAGTCAAGTGCTCTGTTGCCATAGGTGTATTCACGAGCTCCACCCATCACATGGGGTGGCCAGGGGGCCGCCTCTCATCCCCCTATAGGATCAGGAGCAAAGAGCAAGTGACCTGAGACAATATTGAGGCACAAAAAAAGGTGGTTTGCCCCTCCCCCACCGTGGAAGGAAGGAACCTCCGTCTCCAACAAGCTGGGGACTTACAGGGGGAGCTGGGAATATCAGGGGGATAAAAGGAGAGAAGGGGAGGAGAGTAGAAAGTAGGAAATGTGGGGGATGGTCTGGGTGAGTGAGGGACTGAGGATCAGGGGGAAGGAGAGTAAAAGGCAAATGGACTCTGTGGGACCTCTCCCCCCTTTTCCCTCTCCCCCCGCCCCCATCTCCCCCATTATAGTAAGTGCCTGCAAAAAGTCCACTGGGACTTCATCTTGATCACATTTCTGGTTAGGTTTTTTGTTGCTATCTTCAGAGATGGGCTCAGGCCTAGTGCCTGAGATTATGCATGGAGAGGTTTGGAAGGGTGCCTGGTTCTGGTAAGTGTGCAATAAATTCTGACCATTATTATTACTGTGATCACATCTGAGGATTCTCTGTCTTGCTGCATGGCCTCAGGCAAATAACTTCTTCTTGCTTGGCTTCTCCTCACCCCTCTGCCCTAGCTCTCGGCCCCCTAACCTTCCAGATATTGCCAGAATGGCAGGGAAGAAAAGCAGTAAATATTTTTTAGCAAAGGGCAGGATATCTGGAGTGCAGGAAGTTTCAGTCAGGTCTGAGGTCGGATCTTGACCTCTACTGACTTTCTCTCTGGCTGTGTGTGTGTGTGTGTGTGTGTGTGTGTGTGTGTGTGTGTGTGTGTGTGTGTGTGTGTGTGTGTGTCTGTGTGTGTGTGTGTGTGTGTGTGTGTGTGTGTGTGTGTGTGTGTGTGTGTGGTGGGGTTCATTGACGCAACTGTGCCAGACATGGGAGTAGCCCTGGCTTGGCCAACTACCCCTGTGTCCTTATCACTAGTTTCTACCTTGTTGGCCTCTGTGTTCTGGGGAGAGGAAAGGTCACTTTGAGGCTTCCCCGTGGCTCTGGCTGCCCACTGCCTTCCTGCCATCACTGTAAGACCCCCTGGGGGAAAGGGTAACCTCTGTCTGGCCAGGGTCAGGGTGTGAGCCGGGGATGGAACTGGAGGAAGGGGTTTCAGCTGGAGTCTCTGTCCCTGGAGGGAGGAAGGAAGCTGTAGAGGCTTCTACACCTCTAAAGCTTTCCTTTTTTCTTTCTGCGGTTCCCATGTTTCCTGGGTAGATCTCCAGTCTCTTCCTTGCCTTGGTCTAATTGTCTTCTGGGTGATGTCAGAGGAGATGAGGATGTCCCTAAAGTACGGGTCCTCTTTCTGGTTGTTTTGTGATCGTATTGCTCTGACCCCAAGTCTTCACTCCACTCACTCCACTCCTTATTTCTTCCTCTTCCCTGCTCTCCTTGCTGGGGACAGGCAGGCAGAGGCTGCCAGGAGGAAAAGGGTTCCGGCAGAAGGAATTGAAGGAAAAGGGTTCTGATAGAAGGAACTGAGGCAAGGCATTAGGTAGTACTTTCCAACAGTGAGACCTGAGCAAGGTCGTGGGATCCTTGAGACATGATTAAGCTTTAAGCTTCTAGAAGTCTAGTCTTGGAAGTCCTCACAAGGAGACCTATGAAGGTTCAAGAATCAGGACCAAAGCCCATTTTGGCCTTGAGGTAAGACCAGCTCAGCTTCCATCCACCAAGAAGTGACCCCCTCACACTTTGGAGCTTGGTCAGTGTCAAACTGATGCCTACTCCCTGGGCAAGCTGACTCTGGCTGCCTATCTTAACACATACTCACTCTATCCTGACATGTGCCAGTCTCGGGGCACTAAAAGATGAAAAAGAATCCATTTCTGCCCCAGGATCTTAAACAAATGAGCTTCAGAGCTGGCAACCAGTCTTTGGAAAGCTCTTGCCACATTCTGAATACAGGGATGAGGGGTGTGTGTGTGTGTGTGTGTGTGTGTGTGTGTGTGTGTGTGTGTGTGTGTGTGTGTGTGTGTGTGTGTGTGTGTGTGTGTGTGTGTGTGTGTGTGTGTGTGTGTGTGTGTGTGTGTGTGTGTGTGTGTGTGTGTGTGTGTGTGTGTGTGTGTGTGTGTGTGTTTGTGTGTGTGCATGTGTGTGAAATCATGGGGTTCTAGGAGAGGGGCTGTCTTTGTGAGTGAAGATATTTAGGAGGGGAAACTCTCTTCTACCTGATCTCCTTTTTAGATGGGGGAGATGAGGGGCACACCCCTAAGCTGGTTTTCCTCCTGTTGTGCAGACCCAATGGGACCAAGTTTGAGTGGGCAGTTAGTACTGGAATGATAAAAGATTTGCTTATCCTGGGTTGAAGACCCTCTAGGTTGATTTCCAGGAATATCCGGGCTGCTCAAGGATGGCTTGGGACCCCTAAGAGCTACAGGCTGAGCCGGGTAGAAGCTGGAGGTCTATGGAGCTGTGAGACAGGCCTGGGCCCTGCTCCCCTGCCTCACAGAGCTGCTCCCCTTCCATTCTTCCCTTCCTTCTGCTTCTTCCAGCTTTGCAGCTTAATGAGGACAAATGAGAATCTGTGAAGTCCACGTTAAGGGCCCAAGCTGGTGGTAGGTGAACGAGAGCAGGAGGAACTCTGTGCGCAGAAGGAGGGGGAGAGGGCTGCACACACGGAGCAGCCTATGAGCCAGACATTAAGAGCTCTTTGCTTCCAGGACTTGAAAGAGAGGGAGAGGCAGCGCCAGCAGCTTCAAAGGCAGGCGCCCCATGGAAGGCTCACTACCCACCGTTCTTTTCTGGAAGGCTTGCCGGAGGAGATCACTGTTTTACTGTACTCTTTGGCGGGGGTGAGGGGGGTGGGGGGTGTCTAGTAGTCTCCCCCATCCTAGCCTTTGCCTATGTGGTCTTCCCAGCATCTGAAGCCCTTACACAGAAGTGGGGGTTCAATGGGCAGGTCCAAGGGGATGAGCAGGGGGCTGTTCTCAAACTCAGGGTCCAAAGTGCCCTTCCCACTTGGCACATACCCACTGCGTGACTGGCTGGTCCCTGTTCGCCCTTCTCTCTTACCCCAGTGCCCGCCCTCTTGCAGGGATGACCCCAGCCCCGTGGGGTGGGCTGGGCTGGGCTGGGTGGGGCTTACCTCAGGTGAACAGAGCTGGCTGGGCAGGGCTGCAGGTGCGTCTGGGCAGCGGGCAGCCGAAAGGTGTTCCTGAGGTGTGTGAAAGGACTGTGCTCAAATAATCCAGGGAGGCGTTTATAAATAACTTCACCCCAGGGCCACGGGGTGAGCCCCGGCTTCTGATTGGTTCAGAGGGGAAGTGGTTTTGAACACTACACCATAGCTAAGCCTGAGGAGATAGGAAAAGGAGATAAGGGGAAAAGGTCCCAAATGAACAGCCCTTTTTTTGTTTTACCTGGGGAGCAGGGCTGTTTGATGGGAGCTTGGCACTTCCTAAATCTACCCCAAAGACAATAGATCACATTCAGTGGGGCCCCGCCCGGCAGGCTCCCCCAAGGCGGCCAACCGAGGAGGGGCACAAGGCAGATTCCACTCTGAGCTTGCTGTGCTGCTGCTCGCTGGGCTGGGGGTCAAGCCAAACAGCCTCTTGGACAATGGGCACCATTGAGGCCCCCTGAGGGGTGGGGTTGTGGGGCCCTTGCTTTGAAGGTTGAGATCTAGGGGAGTGGGGGGGGGCAGTGGACCTCTGAACACCCCTGGGGAAGGGGATGAGGCATGTCCAGGAGGCCCTGAGCGCCCATTGTGGAGGCTTGTAACCTGGTTCGCAGGTGTTTTCCTGACCCTGTGACATTTGGGAAATCTGCATCTCAGTTTCTCTCTCCTGGTGGTGGGGAGAGTGTCCCTGTCCCCCTTACCTTCTGGGGTGGCATACAGAGAGGGCCTGGGAACTTAGGGTAGAGGGAAGAGCTCAGTAGAATGTGCTCAGTACAGTTCTATGAAGGGTGGCCTAGGCTGAGCAAGTTTCCATCCCTGGGCCTCTGTCACTTCTACAAGTCAGTGTCTACCTGAGTTGGGGTGCTACCCAGACTGTGCCAACCTTAAGGGTTAAAGCTACCCATCCCATGCTCAGCCATTCAGTGAAGACTCAGTAGGAGGGAGTGGGAGGATGGGGAGACTCGCTCCATCCTTTGGGAAAGAAGAGCCCTTCCTGAGGACAGGTGCCCTTTCTTGAAGACATCTAGAACTGCATTCTCTCAGGGCTCACTTCCTCCCATCTAGCCACCATGGAGTCAGTATAGATGCTTCAGTGAGGCACCGCTAGAAGTTGGGGCAAAAGTAAAATGAGCTAGTTTGTGTATGTAATACAGACTCAACAAATACTTATTGAATGGAAGAATGAATTGTTGGCAAGCCCAACCCAAGGGGTAGTCTGTAGATGCCTTGCCAGGGAAATACCCAAGGTCATTCACAGCTGTCTGGCTGTAGCCAAGCAACTCACTGAAGAAAACCAGTACGCCAGGACCCAAGCATGGCTACTCCCCAGCCAGGAAGGCTCTGTGTGTGGACACTGACTCTGGGACGAATGTTGTATTGCTCATTCATGCCTGTGGCCTTTCTGCACCCCCCCCCCACCCCCTGCCACTTCCTTACACTGCTCATAATGAATGGTGATTAGGTGCTTAATTGCCAGTCGGTCTCCAAAGACTGTGTGGCCCATGGGGAGGGCTTTGTTCACAACTATATCCCTACCGGTTTGGTGTGTGCAGGGTAGAGTCTTAGAACAGAGCAGGATCAGAGAGCAAGAACTTGTCCATGAGTTTCTAGCATTGTCCAGTGTCATAGGTTGCCTGACCTGCTCTACATTTTGGCCAGGAAATTCCTAGAAAGCAAATGAGTCATCAGGCTCTTACTATAGCCAAGTGACAGTGGCTACGAAATCAGACAACCAAGTCCCTTTGCTGAGGTGCCATGCCCACGAGGGAATCCTCTACCTGTACATCTGTCTGGGCAGAGAATGTGTCGCCTACTAACTAGAGCATCCTGCTGTCTGCAAATATGTGGCTCATTTACTCTGGCAGTACTGGGGATGGAACCCAGGGTCTCATACATGCTAGGTAGCTGCTCTGTCACTGAACAGATGTCCCATTGCTTTTTTAAATGACCCATGTTCTTTTCTGGGTTACACCAGTAGGTCTAGCGTGAATCTATTTCATGTGAGTTCAATTCTCCAGAGGCTGGCCTACTTTCCATAGTAACACTTGGCTTTCATACAGGTTGTCTGGTTTAGTTCTCACACCAGTGATGTAATATAGGCATGCTATTCTTATTGGATGGGGTGGCGGGGGGGAGGGAATAAGTGAACTGAAGTTGATTGAAATAACTCACTCAAGCTCACAAAGATCTGGATGGAAGAAAGAGGAATCTAATTTGGATGTTTTGATTTCAAATCCTCTGCAAAGCTCAGGATGAGGCTTTCTTTATCCAACACCTCCACCTTTGAGACACACTGAGCCTTCGTTTTTTTTGGGTCCGGTCGTGGGGCCTGAACTCTGGGCCTGGGCACTGTCCCTCAGCTCTTCAGCTCAAGGCTAGCACTCTACCTCTTGAGCCACAGCGCCACTTCCAGCTTTTTTTTTTTTTTTTCTGCTTATGTGGTGCTGAGGAATTGAACCCAAAGCCTCATGCATGCCAGGCAAGCACTCTACCACTGAGGCACCTTCCCAGCCCTGAGCCTTCTTTTTGAGTAACTTCCAAGGTGTCTGAAGCCTGAAGTGCTGGTGTTGACTTGAGAACTTGTTGGCTTTTCCCCCACAACTCTTCACTGTCTCAGCAATATTCTGTCAGGGAGGTCTTACATAATAGGACAGGAAGGATGAGCCCAGAAGTTCCCTCTGCAGTTATCAAGGGAAATAGACAGCGGTCTCAGAATCTGGGGATGGGTCGTGGATGAGCGGCACATCACCAAGGAAACCAGAGCAAAAACCAGGGAAGCCAACAATAAGGAAGAGAACAGCCCTGGTGGCTGAAAGGACATCTTAGAGGTATGTTGGGTAGATGTTTTCCGTGGGACAGAATTAGAGTTGGTGAAGGGAACACAAAAATATGGAGCTGGCACCGGTGGCTCATGCCTGTAATCCTAGCTACTCAAGAGACAGATCTGAGGATCGAGGTTCAAAGCCAGCCCGGGTAGGAAAGTCCGTGAGACTCTTATCTCCAATAAACCACTAGAAAACCAGAAGTGGTCTTCAGTCTTGAGCTGAAGAGCACAGGGACAGCGCCCAGGCCCAGAGTTCAAGCCCCACGACTGACCCCCCCCCAAAAAATATGGAGAAGCAGCCGGATAGGTAACAGAAGCAAAAAACAAAAAAACAAAAAACAAAAAACAGATGAAGACTCAGAAACAAAGTAAAAGGAGCAAAAAGCATATTGATAACATATAATAATAGTTCAGTCTTGGGTTTTGTTAATTATGTTTTCATGATAAAAGCAGGTGAACGTTCGCTCTCTACTGCTTAGGAGCAGTGCAGATTCTTCTCTACCCCACCCTAGGGTGGTAAGTTGTTTCTGTCTGTCCATTCATCCGTGCATGCATGCAAACATGCATACTTCCATCCACCCATCCACTCATCCATCCATCCAAAACCCCTTTGTTAGTGCCAGGATCCTGTCCTGTCCTGGGGACACTGAGATAGCTAAGACAGATTTCTGATCCTGAAAAGATCTGGAGAGATGACAGGGAGATGGAGGCCATTGTGATAAGGAAGCCGAGTGCTAAGGGAGAGGAGAGCCTGGAGGATAGAAGGGAATATTTCCCATAGGAAGATTGTAGTCTGGACCCAAGATTAAGGAGGATGGATGCTGCAGATAGGACTTCCTATCTGCTTCCTCAGCTTTCTCTCTAACTTCTGAGTCCATTCAGTATCCTCTGCTCTAAACTCATTCTTGTGTTCTCCCATGATCTAGTAGTACTTGGTCATCCTCTGACCTTGTCTTACATACCCCCCCCCTCCCACAGTCACTCATTCCAAACAAGTTTTCAGGATTTTCGGATTTGATTAAAACCATAGTATTCACAAAGTGCCCTCCTGCCACACCTCATATTTGAGATGGTTCAGTTAAGGAGCAGCTATTTTTTAGACAAGCACACTGAAGTTAGACTTATAAGCAGAAGACCAATTCTGCCAATGCTGCCCATCTTTGGGCCTTGGGGCTTATCTACATGTGTTGGCTTCTTGCATGAGTGCCTGGTGGGGCCTGTGCCAAGGGTGTGGGTAGGATCATGTTTGGGGCAGAGTAGCCTAGTGACTTGAGCAAACACCTCAACGCTGAAGACAGAAAGGTCTTCCCTCCTGTCTGGTGGCATAGGACCTGACCTGACCCTGCTGCTGCCAGGTTCCTAAGCATGCAGGGCCTGGCAGAGTACAGAACATCCCATAGAAAGGCAAATCCTCACTTAACTCTCCAGGGAAGCCCAGGGATCAGCACTCCAGCAGAGATATGAAGGCTGTTAGGACCTTGTAGGGAGGGGGGTTGGCAAGGTGAAGAAGATTCCAACAGGGCTCTGTCTTCCACACAGGGAACCTGAGCTCCTACCACATGTCTGGCACTGTGCTGGGCAAAGGCAATCAAGACCCAGTGAGGACCAGACTTGGGAGGTGAGTACTGTGACAGGAGCAGGCAGAAGGAAGCTTCCAGAATGCACAGGACCACAGGACTGACTGGAGGATATTAGACCAGAGCTTAGCATGGGCCTCTGAAGGTAGGGAGGATCTGGTCAGGACCTGTCTGGAAAGTCAGGTCAGATCAGGCCACAGACTCTCCATGTTACACTCTACTATCACAGAGAAGGAGCTGAGGGTTCATCTGTTCACCTCTGTCATTTTGCAGATGAGAAACCTGAGGTCCTAGAAAAATTTAGGGACCGACCCAAGGTCACCGGGAATGGCGAGGGCAGAACTGAGGAGACAGCTCACTCAGGTGGGTCTTGCAGGACCCCAGCCTATCACTCCTCTCTGAGCCACAAAGCCACTCTTTCCCCACAGAGGCCAGAGGTCGCTCAGGGGACCTCCTCTCCTCCCAGTGCTCCATATTGCTCTCCCAATGTGGTCAAGTGTGGGCCATGGCCACAGAGGAACTGCTCTGCTCAGCAGGGCTCTGGCTGCCTCTGTTGGAAGGGAAGCAGGTGTGCAGTGTGGGGCCCAGGAGCCCATGAGGGGATAAGGCTCCTAGGTGGGCTGGTCCGACAGCTTCTAGAAAGAAGAGGATCTGCTCAGAACCAGAAATCAGTGGCCTGGGTGAGTCTCCGAGGCAGTTCACGCTGCCCTGGCAAAGCTGAGAGCCGGTGAGGAAGGGAGAGTTGCAGGCTGTTAATGTTGATTGACAGCCTCCTGGCTGCGATTCTGACTTTGGGGCCTTAAGCCAAGCACACATCGAGTGTGTACAGGCATTGCTTTGAAGAGCAGGGTGTAGAAAGCCTGGATCTCCAATTCAGGGAGAACTGAAATTGCTGGAGAGGCAGGAAATTGGCAATCTTGGGTTCCAGGGTCTGGCTTGGGTAGTGAGGGAATCAGGTGAGAACTTAGTGTATTGTGACTGTGGGATTATTGGTTAGGAAATAAGGCATTTCCATCTCTTCCTTCCTAGTCAATGTTCTCTATGGGACTAGCAGGTGCCTCTCCCCCACTTTCCCATCCGGTCCTCGCAGCTCATGTGCTCCTCAGTGACTGCTGGCCACATGGATCTCTGCTATCTGTGTTCTGAAGGCTGAGTGTTGAACTCCACATCAGCCAAGGGTGAGGTGTTCTGGGCCTTTCCAGATGTGTTTCATCTCAACAGCTCCTCGAAGCTAAGTATGTACAGGCACTTGAGAGTCACCAGGAGACAGCGGGAGGAAAGCAGACTTCAGGCCGCTTCTGAGTTCTGCTAGTCATGTGATCTTGGGCACTGCATTAATTCCTGGAGACTGAATTTCTCCATCTTTGAAAGCATGGCATAGAGGCAAAAGAAGGTGCTGATGTAAGATGAATCCCTTTCCTTTGGCACAAACAAATGGTCCGTGGATGATCACCAGCCACTTGGTTATTTGTCTGCCTCCATCATCTCTCTGATGCCCCTTTGCATTCTGCCTTTCAGCCACACCCCAGCTAGATGACAGCCTTTTTCACACCACCCTTGCCCCTGTAGCCTTCTCCCACCCCTTCCAGGAGATGCAACTGAGTGACAGAATGGGTTCAGGCAGGCTATTTTCTCAACTGGTCCAGCACAGCAAAACCATCAGAACACCAGCTGTGCCGGAATACTGGCACTCTCAGGAGCGTGTGTCTGTGTGCATCTACAGTATGAGTATTGAATAATATCAGCCCCTCATTCTCCAGACTCCTGAGGGTTGGATCACGCTAGGGATGAACAAGAATCTTTCAGCCAAGCCTCCTCCAGTTCACCCTGGAGAGAGAGAGTGAAGAGAAATATGTTCAAATTGAGTCTTGCTCCAGGGGCTGTGGTTTGGGAACAAGTCCAGGAATTTATCGGTGACACCTTCAGCAAAGCAAACCTCTAACTGTTGTTGTGTTGTGTTTTGTGTGTGTGTGTGTGTTGTTTAGCCTTCCAAAATCAGGGCACTTAGCATGCTGTTCTTCTGTCTTCCTCTTTCCAGCAATTTCCTTAGAACCACTCAGGAAGGGCTAAGGTGTCAAGAACAAGTTTTCCACCCTAGACAAGTAGCAGGTCCCATTCTGGGCAGGGCACTGGGGCGCCTCAGCCCGGCCAGCTCCTGCTTGTCTCTCTCCCTCTGGGACTTACAGTTGTCATATGTGCTTGGAAATCCTTGAGCAAGGTGGCCCAGGCCCGAGGGTGCAGGAGAGAGCTTCTCAGAGTTTCCTGGCACTGTGGGCAGACCCTGGGTAAGTGAGGGAAAGGCTGATGGGGCCTTGCTGGGGTCCAAGGCTGAAGAAATGTCTTCAACCCCAGCCTCTGAGTAAGGGAGCAGCCTGCAGTGTGAGCAGATTCTAGACTCCTGCGAAAAGCCTTGGTTGGCCGGGGCTAGTTCCTGTCAGCACTCCAGGCCTGGGCTCCAGCCTGGCTGCTCACAGAGTCACATTGTTCCCTGGGAACCTCATGAGCATTTAGCTTGTCTCTTTCTGCTGGTACATTTGTTGGCTGTGATTCTTGCTGGAGACATCTTCAAGGGGCAGGCAGGATGCCAAGCTTGTGGGCAGGATCCGGGCTGTTCCACAGTGCAGGGAGCGCAGAAGCAGCAAGGAATCACGGCAGCCGGTGGCTTTGGGGGGAGAGGGAGCTGTTTGCTAAGGACAGAGCGTGTCACCACTTGATGCCATCTCCGGTCCTCAAAGGGAGTCTGTGAACAGATGCTCC
>NW_027204941.1:0-18972 GCF_024711535.1 Dipodomys merriami | reverse complement strand
GTGAAGATTGTGGCTCAAAGCCAGCCTGAAACTTGTCCCCTCAGGAGCAAGTTGTATGACAGCTGTCCTTGAGAAGAACGGAGGCCTTTTTGCCATGTCATTGCTGGAACAAGATATTGGATAATGTGTCCATCAAGAATGAAGGCTTTTGGATAGTGTCTCCATAGAAGCAATTTATGAGACTCAGAGGTCCTCTAGAAGTCAGAGGACTTTTACCACTCTCCTAGTAGTTTCAGGAAAGGCATAATAATGAACAGAGCAACCTAGAGCCCACATGGAGTCCTTAGCAGCAGTCTTTGAAACCTATGGGATAAAGTATCAATGCTGGCAAGCTATGATTGGTCCACTTTTTCTCTGACCTCACTGGCCCAGACTCTGATTGGTCCATTTCCTCTATGATGTCACAATGCCGGGCTGTGATAGCTCCATTTGAGAGGTCATGCAGAGTTTATAGGAAGCCAATGTGCTCCAACCTATGTTAACATCTCTAGGAACTCTTGATTGGTGACCCACTGGATTGACTCAAAGCTAAATTCATGATTTTTTTTGGCTGGGGGGGGCGGGTTGTCATTTGGATTTTGGTATTTCGTTTTACTTTTTCTGGGGTTTTAATTATTTTATTTAGTTAATTTTAGGTAGACTTGCTACCTGCCATCATTTCAGAAGGATGGAAGAATACAGCGAATACAAAGAATAATCCTCCAGATCCTGGAAGGAGGAGATAATCAAACAATACCAGATGAAAGAGCTCATCGACCATGGTACCAATGGCAAGTGAAGCTGGCCCATCCTTGCCTCACACACATGGAAGTGGCAGTTAAAATACTCCTGAAGGGAGAGTTCTCCAGTCATCAGATAAAGAATGAGATGGACATATTTAATACGGTTTGGCACAGCACATCATCAGTTTGTACCAGGGGATGGAGAAGGAAGAGTATGTGTATCTCGTCATGGAACTTGCTGGTAGGGGATACCTCCTGGGGTGGATCTGAATATCCTGCTGCCTATATGAGGATGAAACCAAGAAGCTTTTCACACAAATTGTAAGTGCTGTTCACTACCCACACCAGAACAGAATCACACACTGAGACCTTAAGTCCAACAACATCCTGTTGGATACCGAAGGCAATATGAAGGTCAGTGGTTTGTTCTGAGCATCTAGTTCACCCTGGGGCATTTGCTATTGAATGTATGTGCTGCTGTGCTTTTCCACCCCCCTAAATTTTCCTGGAAGAAAGAAATGATGGCTGGGTGTAAGTGGCTCACATCTTTAATCCTAGCTATTCAGGTGGCTGAGATATGAGGATCATGGTTCAAATCCAGCCCAGGCTGGTTCTACCCTCGAGCAGGCTCATACTAAAGACTAATTTGAGGAGCAGATGGCAGTTGATAGAGGTGACTAGCAAAATAGTTACCACTCTTCTCAGAACAAGCTGCTCAATGTCACCCAGGACCAGAGCAGTTCCAGACAAAGGGGAGGAGAGCCCTAATTGATATCAAAGATAACTTCACTTGAAAGCCAGAAGGCCCTCTTACTGAGATGGGAGATATTTCTAGGTAGTCTACTAAAAAAAAGTTGTAAGTGGGATCCTAGAATTAAGATCAAAACACTGTTTGCCCAGCAACACCCTTAGTCCAGCCAAGAAGACAGGTGAATCAACTGCCGTAGGTTTCCTCAGGAGAGATTCCAGCCAAGGGGCATCTTGCAGTGAAAACTGAACGTTGTAGTTATCAAAGCATGTAATTCTTGGGCATTGTATCAGTTCTTTGCACGTACAAAACTACTTGACTTACACTTGAGCTACACCCTAGTTATTACAAATATAGTTTTTTTTTATTCTATGTTATTCTTTAAGATGCAGTCTCATGTAGCCAAGTCTGATCTTAACTTCATAATTCTATTGCCTAGTCTCCCAAATGTTGGGATTACAGGTGTGTACCTCTATGTTATCCATCATACTATTATCTGCATGTTTCCTTAAGTTTTAATACTTTATTTTATCCCTTGGCAGTACTGTGGTTTTGATTAAGAGGCTGGTGCTGGGGAAGCAAGTACTCTACCCCTTGACTCCTGTCCCCAGCCATTGCTCTTCATTTTACTTTAGATGAGCTCTTAAAGTATTATTTTTTGTATTGTGTTTATTTTCTTGGGTCAGAATTAGACTGTGATTATAATGTGTTTTCCTGATCAGAAGCCTTTTTTGTCTTTGTATATGATTTGTAAATATAATTTTTCTTATTAAAAAGAAGGTGGCCAGGAACAGGTGGCTCATGCCTGTAATCTTAGCTACTCAGGAGGCTGTGCTCTGAGGATCACGGTTCATAGCCAGCCCAGCAGGAAAGTCCGTGAGACTCCTATCTCCAATAAACCACTCAGAAAACCGGAAGTGGCTGTGGCTCAAGCAGGAGAGCGCTCGCCTTGAGATGAAGAGTGCAGGGACAGCACCCAAGTCCAGAATTCAAGCCCCACGACCGACCAAAATAAATAAATAAATAAATAGAAAATGCACAGAGGTGTTACACTATATGTCATTTTAAAATTCAAAACCTTATTTTAAAAGAATAAAAATGCATATAATCATTAAAATTTATCTGTAGAATAAAAATGACTACCAGATTACATGTTTTTGGAGGGTGTGTCAGTGGCACACTGTGTCAGCTCTAGACAATGCTACATAGTTCCTGGCCTGAATGGCCTAAATAAAAACAAGTAAAAAGTAAAATAAATGATACTTTAGGGCACAGCTGTGGAAGATTTGAAATATTCTTGTATATTTTATTGACCTTTTGTACATTTTTGTGCTGATGAAAAGTGATATATCAATTATGGTAGAATTTGACACAGTCTTCTAACATAACAGAGCATTACCTCATTACCGAGCAATTCCCTTGCTCATTGCATAACCAAAACAACTGAAGAGAAAAAACTAATAGCTCATATGCCAATGATAACAGCAAATTTCACAATAGAAGTTGGAAATACCTGGAGTGTCTATCAGATGAACAGGTTTATAAAATATGAGGTATGCATAAATGGATTATGACTTATCCACAAAAAGGCTGCAATTAATATATGTCTGTCACGGATGGACACAAAAAAGAATCAACTATTTATGTGAAACATATTGGCTAAACCATTTCATAAGAGAAAATGGAAGATTAAAATTTCTGGGACAGGTCATTGGGGTGATTGTTACTCAATGATTGTGTGGATTGCATCAGCATTGAAAACATAGTTCACAAAAGAGGTAATGGTTACAAAGCAGTGTGGATATAATTAATGTCACTGAATTTTATACTTGCCTAGCAAGCATGAGGCCAAGCGTTCAACCCCCAGCACATCCAAAATGCTAAATCTTCCTTCTGTTTCCTACCTTGAGTGGTAGATGCTTTTCTACTTTTGATTGTATTCCTCAGAGGATCTCTGGTGGCTCTCTGATGTTTAGTCATGCTTTACAGATAATCCATTATTTGAACATTATTTCTGAGTTTTAAAGGAAACCTCCTATATTAAAATGATCGCAATGCCTGCAGTTCTAATTCAAGAGGCTAAAACAAGAAGACCCTTACACAGTCTAGTCTGCATAGAGAGGTCATGTCTAAATCCCCACTGTAGCTGCTGAAACTGGAGGGACAATTATTTGTAAGCAATTACAAGTGAGAGATAAGTTTCTGATCACATTATATTTTGGTCATGTCAGCTTGTATTTAATATTTACATGAATTTAAAAAAAATTTCCATTTTACCTTACTCTTAGTATGTCATTTTGAAGCTTTGTACTATGTTCTTGTTTGCTACATTTAAAAAGAAACATAGTTTTCCTTTGTATCATATTAAACATTGTTTTTGATTTTTTCTATATTGCAACTATTTATTTTTCACAGTTTTTATGTTTTTTTCTGCATGTAGGGACTGCCAATTGAGCCACAGCTCAACTTCCAGCTTCATTCTTTTGAAAATTATCAGGTAAAGCCCAGCACAACTAAGGAGGCTGAAACCTGAGGATCTTGGTTTGAAGCCAGTCAGTCTGAACTTTAGCCTTGAGTAAAACAGGGAAAGTTCAAGCCATAGTACTGGTAATTACACAAACAAGTCTCATGGACTTTCTTGCTTGGGCTGGCTTTGAACTGCAGCCCTTAGATTTCAGCCTCCTGGGTAGTTGGGACTCACAGGCATGAGCAAACAACTGCTGACTTATTTTAATTTTTTGTTGTTGTTTTTCATGGGGCTTAAACTCTGGGCTTAGGTGCTGTCCTCGTGCTCTTCCCCTCAAGGCAAGAACTCTACAGCTTGAGCCATAGAACCACTTTCAGTTTTCTGGTGGTTTATTAGAGATAAGAGTCTCACAGACTTTCCTGCCCAGGCTGGCTTGGAACTGTGATGCTCAGACCTCAGCCTCCTGAGTAGCTAGGATTACAGGCATGAGCCACTGGTGCCTGGCTTATTTTAATATTTTTAACCAGCTATTTCTTGCTTTCAAATTCAATAATTTTATTTTGTCCAGTAGACCTGATCTTTGGGACACATTGCTGTTTCTTAGTAGTTTTGAAGGGGGGTAGGGGTTGAACTCTCGGCATGGGTGCTGTCTTTGTACACTTCAGCTTAAGGCAAATGCTATACCAGTTCACCCACAGAGCAACTTCAGGTTTTATGGCTGGTGGTTAATTGGAGCTAAGAGTCTCATGAACTTTCCTGACCAGGCTGGCTTTGAACCATGATCTTCATATCTCAGCCTCCTGAGTAGCTAAGATTACAGGATAGAGCCAGCAATGCCCTTCTGTTTCCTAGCTTTTTGACTCAAGTATCATGTTTTACAACTTCAACCACAGCTCCACTTGTAGCTTTTTTTGTTTATTGGACATAAGTTTCTAATGTACTTTTCTGGGCAGTCTGGCTTCAAACCATTATCCTCAGATTTCAGCTTCCTGAGGTGCTCCAATTATACACATGAACCACAAACCCATTGGTCATTTAAAAATATTAATATGTTTTTTCCACTTTTTAAAAATTTCCTTGCTTTTTATTTTTGAGTATGTTCTAGTCCTGGGGCTACAAATCAGGGCCTGGATACAATGCCAGAGCTTTTTCTTCGACTAGTGGCTTATCACATGAGCCAAAGTATAGCCTGTGGTTATAATGGTTTTGTCTTGGTGCTTGAACTAGAAAGTGGGTGCTGTACTAGAAAGTGATTGCCCAGTTTGCATCTTGGGTCACAGCTCAACTCTAGTTTTTGGTTTTTGTTTTAATTGTTGGTAGTTAATAGGAGATGAAACTTATGCAAAGCCCATCATGTATCAATTGGCTGAAATCTGAGGATCATGATTCAAAGCCAACCAGGGCAGGAAAGCCCATGAGAATCTTAGCTCCAATTAATCACTGGAACCTGGGAGGTGTAGAGTTCTATTCTTGAACAAAACAGCATAAGTTCAAGACACAAGATAGCACACAGATGCACACACAGAGAAAGTGTCATGGAATTTCTTGCGTGGGCTAGCTTTGAACCATGATTCTCAGATTTCAGCCTCTTACCATCCTCTCTCCTTTGAAAATTTTATTGGTCCTGTGGGTTGACCTCTGACTCTGGGGCCTATATCGTAGCTTTTACACTCAAGGATTTTTACAGCTCAAGGATTTGTGCTGTTTAGCTAGGGATAAGAATCTCAAGCACGTTCCTTCCTAGGTTGACTTGTCTCTGCAATCCTCAGTTGTCAGCCTCTTGTGTAGTAAGGATTACACATATGACCAGGAACATTTGGGTCATTTTAAAACTTTAATATGTGCTTGCTACTACCTTTTTTTCTTTTTTTTTTTCATTTTTGCTTGTCCTGGGAGTAGAAATTGAAGGTCAGATGTTGTCTCACAGCATATATGGGACCAAACATAATATTTGGCTTTTAGGGGGAGGTTAATTGTAGAATTAAATGTAAGAATCATGTAAATGTAAGAATCATGTAGAGTTAGGCCAGAATCAGGAGGCTGAAAATTGAGGAAAGTCCATGACACTCTTTTCTCCAATTAACCACTAAAATCTGAGAGTAGTCAATCATTGAGCAAAATAGTGCGAGTTCAAGCACCAGGACTGGCACACACACACACACACACACACACACACACACACACACACACACACACACATCTTATGAACACCTGAGCTGAGCTTTAAACAGTATCCTCAAATTTCAGCCTTAGTATCTAGAATTACAAATATGAGCCACCAATGATTGGCTCAGCGAAACCTCTGTTACTTCATCTCTTCTACCCTTCTTTTCATTTATTTCGTTGTTTTTGTGTGTGTTGTTCCTGGAGCTTGAACTCATGCAAGGCCTGGCCTTATTCAGGAGGCTGAAATCTGTCCATCATGGTTTGAAAGCAGCCTCAGCAAGAAAATCCATGAAATTCTTATCTCTAATCAATCAACAAAAACCTATCCCTACTGTGGCCACCACACACAAAACAGTCTCCTGGAATTTTTTCATTGGGTTTGCCTTTACACAGGATCTTATATTTCAGCCTCCTGCATTTCTAGAATTACAGACCTGAGCCAACAGTCTTGGGTTCTTTACTTCCAACCATTTAATTTTATTATTGTGATCCTGAGGCTGGATCTCTGAGCCAGGGCATTGTTTCAATAGGTTTTTTGTTTAAGGCTGGTGCTTTACAACTACAACCACAGCTTGATTTCTGGCGTTTTTTGCTGGTTAGTTGCAGACTTATGTACTTCGCTGTCCACGCTGGCTATGAACAACTTTCAGATTTCAGCGTTCTGAGTCATAGGATTACACATATTGACCAAAAATTCACTCATGGCTCATTTTGAAATTGTAATTGGATTTTCTCAATTTTTCTTCTTTTTACTAATCCTGGGGCTTGAACTCAGGCATTGGACACTGCCCCTGAACTTCTGATACTCAAGGTGAGAACTCTACTACTTGACCACAATGCCACTTCCAGCCTTTTTTATTTATGAGGTACTGAGGAAACAAACCCAGGGATTCAAACATGATAGGCAAGCACTCTGTCACTAAGCCACATTTCCAGCCATTCTTTCACTTTTTTATTTGTAATTTTTATTTCCTTGTGTATGCTGGTCCTAGGTCTAAAAATCAGCCCATGTACAGTTCCAGAAGATTTTATTCAAGATTAGCACACCAAGGCATGAGCCACCGCACAACTTGTGGCTATTAGTTTTTGTTTTGTTTTAAGTAGCTACTTAGAGTTGAGTCAATGAATTCTCCTACCTGGGCTGGTTTTCTACTGTGATCCTCACATTTTAGCCTCCTGAGTGGCTACCATCATAGGTGTGTGCCACCTATGCTTGGATCATTTTAAACTCTGAAATTGGCTCTTCTAACTTCTCTACATTTATTTATTTTATTCCTTTTTGTGTGTTGGTCCTGAAGTTAATATCAAGGTCTGAATGCTGTCCCAGAAATTATTTTCTCATTTCTGCCATTGGAGCCACAGCTCAATCACCAGGTTTTATTTTTCATCCTTTTGGTGATTAATTGGAAATAAGAATCTCATGTAAAGCCCAGCAAGACACAGGAGGCTGAAATCTGAGGATTGAAGTTGAAGCCATCCTGGACAGGAAAGTGCATGAGACTCTTCTCATCAACTAACTACAAAGCCTCTAGGAGTGATAGAGCTGCTACACAAATTAAAGCCACAGTTTGGCATTCACAGTATAAAAGCTCCATGGACTTTCCTGTTTGGACTGGACTTAAAATGTATCTTCAGACTTCAGCTTTCTGAATAGTTAAAATAATAAGCAGGAACCACTAGCCCCAGGCTTATTTTTAAATCTCAAATGGTCATTTCTTCTCTCAGTTTTGTCTTTGGTCGACTTTGGGCTGAATTATGGACCAGGGAACTGTTTCCCAGGTTTTTCACCAAATTTCAGTAGTTTATAACTACTCTCACACCTTCATTTCCACCCTTTGCTGGGTAGTGGGGGAAAAGAATTTCAATGACTTTTCTGTCCAGGTTGGCTTTGAGCTGTGATCCACATATTTCATCTTTCTGAGTAGTTATGAATATACACATAAACCAACAACCCATGGCTCACTTTGAAACCAATACTTTCACTTTCTCCCATCTTTTATAATTTGTGCACTTTTTTCTTTATTTTTGTAAGTGTCTGTGCTAGGCCATAAGCACCAGGGCATGTGTGCTGTCCCAGAGCTTTCTGTTTAAGGCTAGAACTCTACCATATGTGCCAGAGCACAGCTAGTGGCATATTTTTGGAGACAAATGAGACATGAGAGTCTCATAGATTCTCCTACCTGGGCTTGCCTTCAACTGTGATCCTAAGATTTCATCCATCTGAGTAGCTGATAGATCATCAGTGAGCAACCAATGCTTGATTTATTTAAACCTCTGTCATTGGATCTTCCTTCTGCACTTCTCCCCTCTTTTCTTTAATTCTTCTGTGATTGTCCTGGGGATTGAACTCAGGGCCTGGTTGCTGTCCCAGAAACTGATTGCCCAGTTCTGCCACTTGTGCCATAACTCCATTCCCAGTTTCTTTTCTTTTTTTTGACAATTAATTGGAGATAAGAGTCTGAGAAAAAGCCTAGCATAAATCAAGCCAGCCTGGGAAGGAAAGTCCATGAGACAATGACCTCCAATTAACCACTGATTAGCTGGGAATGGTAGAGCTCTATCCTTGAACAAAGCAGCACAAGTTCAAGGATGGCACACACAAGCCGCAAGATGGCACACAGATGCAAACACACAGAGAAAATCTCATGGATTTTCTTGCTTGTGTTAACTTTAAACTGTGATCCTCATATTTCACTTTCTCTTCTTCCACTGTCCTTTTTATTTATTGTTTTTTTGTAATTTTTAGGGGTCATGCAGCTTGACCTCTGGCTCTGGGAATTATTTCTTAGCTTTTTAACTAAAAGCTGCTGCTTTACCACCTCAGTTGCAGTTCAGGGCTTTGTGCTAGTTAGCTGGGATAAGCATCTCAAGCACATTCCTGCCCATGCTGACTTGATACCACAATCCTCAGATGTCAGTTTCTTATGTAGTTAGGATTATACACAGGACCAACAACCCTTGTGTCATTTTAAAACTTTAATATATGCTTACCTCTACCTACTGTTGTTTACTTTTCATTTTTTACATGTGTGTGCTGTTCCTGGGCCTACAAATTGGGGCTCATATTCTGTCTCAGAAGTTTTTATTCAAGGTTATCCTCTATTACATGAGACATACCATAACTTTTGGGCCCTTTTTGGTGGGGGGAAGATTAATTACAGACAAGATTTTCGTGGACTCTTCTGCCAGAGCTGGCCATGAACCATCATCCTCAGCTATAAGCCACTTGAATAACTAGTAAAACATGTATCAGTCACAAATGCTTGATTTATTTAAGACTTTGTCACTCACTCTTCCTTGGTTACTTCTACTCTTCTTTCTTTCTTCTGTGCATGTCCTGAGGCTTGAACTAAGGGTTTAGGTGCAATCCCAGAAAATATTTGCCCAGTTCTGCCACTTAAGCCAAAGCTCAACTTACAGCTGAATCAGGTGGCTGAAATCTGAGGACCATGTTTCAAAGCAGCCTGCACAGGAAATCCATGACACTCTTATCTCCAATGCACCACCCAAAATCTGGGAATGCTAGGACACAAACACACACACATCACACATACAAACACACACACACACAAACATACAACACACATGCACATACACATACACCCAAAGTCTCCTGGACTTTGCTTCTTGGGCTGGCCTTGAAACTTGATCCTCATATTTCTGCCTCATGAGAAGACCTAGAGCCATGATCAACAAGCACCAGGTTTATGTTTAAATTTACAATTGGCCTTTCTTCTCTTCTCCTACAATTTTTTAGCACCAGGAATTAATCTTTGGGTCAGCAAACAGGTTTTTTTTTTTTTTTAGCTTTTCCGCCAAATACAGTGCTTTACAACTACAATCATATCTACACTGGGTAGATGGGGGTGAGAGTTGCATTTACATTCTTGCCCAGTCTAGCTTTGAACCTTGATCAACTAGGAATACACATATGAACAAAAACCCATGCTCATTTTGAAACTTTACTTTTCTCTTTTCCCATCATTTTTAGTTTGTGCTTTTTTGTTTTTTGAAATGTGTGTAGAGGACTTCAACTTAGGGCTTAGGTGCTGTTCCAAGATTTCTGTTTGAGACTACCACTCAATAGCATGAGCCAAAGTACATATTGTAGCTTATTTTTGGTGGCAAATTATATATATATGACTCTCCTGCCTGGGATGGTCATGAACCGTGATCCTTAGATATCATCCTCCTGAGTACCTCGTATAGCATGTGTTATACCAAAAGTACTTCTCAAAAATAAAAGAAAGGAAAAGGAAAAAGATGAAAGGGAGAATAAACCATTCCAACCAAATATTTCATGGGCAATTTTGTCAAAGAAAATACCTTCTTTTTTTTTTTCCTTATTGGCAGGTGTCAAACCCGGAATATTGCCCATTGTAAACAAGTCCTTTACTACTTGAGTATGTCCCAAGCCTTTTTATTCACATGGTGTTTTTTAGTTTGTTTGGTTGGTAGTTTTTATTTTGTTTTTTTTCTTTTTCTTTTTCTTTTTTGCAAGGATAGACCATGTTTAGCTAAGGTTAGTCTTCTACTTGTGATCCTCCTGTTTTCATCTCCTGAGTAGCTGAAATAATTGGTATATACCACCTCACCCAATGTAGCTCTTATTTGACTAATAGAGAAATTTTAAAAAAGAAGAAGCAACTCCTAATTATCTTCATAATCCCCATGACAAAAATGAGAATGTATTTATGGTAATTTTATTCATGAAGAGAAAGGCAAAAAATCCTAAACAAAAGAGATTATGTATCAGAAATGTAGGACCATTTATATTTATCCTTTTTCCCTCTTTCCTATGTGTGTGTTTTCCTGAAGATATAACACCGGCTTCACCAATGATAATCAAGTTATTCTAACACCAAGCTGCAACCCCACTTACATAGATAAAATTTAGAAAACCTAATGTAATTTATCACACTGAGAAACGAAGAAATCCCATATATTCATCTGAACAGATGATGATACAAAAGTATTTAATATTTTTAATATTACTGAAAACTCTAAAACTGAAGGAAAATAGCTTTAGCGTATGTAGAATATCTATCAAACTCATACACTGTTTTCTTTATTTAGCTGACGTATTTTTGATGTAATCAAGAGATAAATTTGTTTTCAGTGATGAATAGGATGACACATTTGATGTTTTAACGAAGAAGAAGAAGAAGAAGAAGAAGAAGAAGAAGAAGAAGAAGAAGAAGAAGAAGAAGAAGAAGAAGAAGAAGAAGAAGAAGAAGAAGAAGAAGAAGAAAGAAAGAAAGAAAGAAAGAAAGAAAGAAAGAAAGAAAGAAAGAAAGAAAGAAAGAAAGAAAGAAAGAAAGAGGAGGAGGAGGAGGAGGAGGAAGGAGGAGGAGGAGGAAGGGGGAGGAGGAGGAGGAGGAGAAGGAGGAGGAGGAGAAAGGAGGAGAAGGAGGAGGAGCTGGAGGAGGAGCTGGAGGAGGAGACTGAGGAGGAGGAGGAGGAGGAGGAGAAGAAGAAGAAGAAGAAGAAGAAGAAGAAGAAGAAGAAGAAGAAGAAGAAGAAGAAGAAGAAGAAGAAGAAGAAGAAGAAGAAGAAGAAGAAGAAGAAGAAGATCACAATGGAAGGAAAACACTAATTTGTAAGCAAGATGACATGGTAGTCTTCATAAAAATTCAAACATGTTTACAGGTATACACTAATAACTTTTCAGTAAGTTGGTTTAACATGAAGTCAACCAATGAAGAAATTAAAAAAAATCTCTGCAAGGAATTTGTAGCTCAGTGGTAGAATATTTGCCTATTATATGTGAAGGGACCTTGATAAATCTCATGCAAAATTCAAAACAGAACAAAAATTAAAAAAAATAATGAAGGAAGGACAATAACGCACAGGGTTTGGGGCAAGTAAGTGGTTTACTTCCAAAATAGAAGTAGCAGCAGATGATTTTGGTGGCACATACTTGGAATCCAAACTTCTATTTCTTTGGTGGTTCAAATGTTCAAGGCCAATCAGCTAAAAAGCACAACAAATAAACAGGAGGACGAGGAGGACCATGAGAGAAGAAAAAAATAGAGATCTGAAACAAATTAAACTTCATCTGGATGGTGAAAAGAAGTCTGTCAACTATATTGTTTTCTTTAAAATAAGTTTCTACCTTTTACACCATATGAGGACACAGCAACAATTGAGCACATTAAAACTGGTGAAGCCGACCTTTCTGTACCTTGAATTTTCTAGGTTCTAGGTCTTGTCCTTCAGAGTATCTGTTGACTACAAATAACTTGCTCTAAGCTATTGGACCTGGTCTTAAGGAGTTTTGTTATAGCATCACAATGGAATTGAAACACCCAGATACACCTTTTTCCCTAAAGGAAATACTCTTCCTGTAGCTGTAGGAAAGACGGATGTATTTGATAGTCAGAGAGTTCAAGCTGAGGGCCTCCAATTTGCTAGGCAGTGGTTCAACCATATAAGTCCCCTACTCCAGCCCTTTTCCTTCACTTTGAACATATCAACAAACTGCCTTATGTATTTCAAGCTTTCTGCTGTTGACTATCTGATAAGAAACTATCATGGGTATGATGATGCTCTATTTTCTCTCACTCCTATAGATGTTAGTAACCCAATCCATGGTGCTGTATGGCATAGGGCATTTTGACATTATCAGAAGATTCTGAAGCGATACCATTATTCTTTTGACACCAGTCACTCCAGGTTTAAACAAAAAAGTTATTGAATATCTTGAGTAAATTGAAGAGGTCTTTAAAAGCCAAAAGTTAGAGCAGCTTTTCAGATTATTAATGATATGTAGCATCCTACTGGATTTAATTTCTAAGTGAGAAAACAGCAGCTTGCATGACCTAACCTAAGCCAAAAACATTCTTGGTCTTAGTTTCTTTGCATTTTAATGTAAATAACAAAAGTGCCAGTTTATTGATGTATAAGAGGACTCTTCATATTTAAATATTGTCAAAATTCACTGAGTTGAATAGAAAACATGCTTAATTTATATTAAAGTAGTAATGTGTTATCATTAATACATGGATGTATTGTATTAGTAAATACTGAAAAGGAAAAACTTATTTCTACAGAGGATTCATCTTGGCAATAGTCATTTTATAGGAGGCTAATACTACCTACCTTCTTTCAACCACATGCTATTGTTGAGTGTGATATTGTTTTAGCTCTACTCAAGAGCTATGGGGCTCATGTTGTATTTCATTAAGAAAACACCAAAAAAGCCGGAAGTGCAGATGTGACTCCAGTGCTTGAGCACTAGCCTTGAGCTGAAGAGCTGAGGGACAGCCCAGAATTCAGCCCCCACGACTGACCAAAAAGAAAAAGAAAACACCAAAGTGCATAACGATCTTATAACTTTTTAAAGACCAGAAATGACCTTTGTGTGGTCCTAACAATAACTCAAGTCCATAAGAAATAAGGACTTTAATATTATTTTAAGCTGGTGTGCAAGGGGGTTATAACTAAACAAATATGGACATCTCATATGCCTTAATTACTTCTTTGAATTATTGTCAAGTTAAAAAATATCTGGATCCACTTTACTGAACTTTTCCAATTGGACACTCTGTCATGTGCCCCTTTCTTCTAGAAATACGTAGGAATCTATTTTGTTTTTTGATTGTTGGAGCAAGCTCCAAAACCTACACATGTGGTGAATGGAAGCCACTGGTGGGTATATGTTTGGTTCCTGAACATGGCCAGGGATCTAGCAGGAGCAGGCCTAAGGACATGGATTGTACTCAAGGACAATGTCTAATGGCTGATGTCCCCCTGGGAGCAAACACTAGGACCTGGCAGCCACCAAGGACACAAGGCATTGGCTGATTCCCTTGCACTTCTTGCAACACTGCCATGGCAGCAGCAGTGACATCCTATTCTACCCTCGCATTCCTGTGGAAAGCTTGGCAATAGTCCTCCAGGCTCAACACTAAAAGAGCCAGTGGGCTCATGCCAAGCTGTGATTGGTCTATTTCAGCAAGTGTAAACAGTCTCGGCAGTGTATTACAGTGCTGGAAGTTCCTGGTTACCTGCTTGACTCAGTGCTACGTTGACAATTGTGTGTGTGTGTGTGTGTGTGTGTGTGTGTGTGTGTGTGTGTGTGTGTGTGTGTGTGTGTGTGTGTGTGTGTGTGTGTGTAGTTTTGGGGGGGGCAGTGGGAAGTTTGTGTTGTTTGGGTTTGGGTATTTCCTTTTGGTTATTGTTCTGGGGTTTTTATTTTCTTAGTTAAGTTTAGGTAGATTTACTACTTACCATCCTAGCAGAAAGATGGGAGAACACAGTTAATTATTCTTAAACTCTTTAGAGGAGGAGACCTTAATTGAACAATACATTATGAAGAAGATCACTGGCTATGGCAGGAAGAGATTTTCATTGAATAATACAGTGTGAATGCGCTCGTTGGCTATGGAAGGAGGAGGTTTTCACTGAACAATACAGTATGAAGGAGATCATTTGCTATGGTAGCTATCCATATGTAAATTTGACCTAGCACTACCTCATAAACCTCAAAGTGGTAGTGATGGGAGAGTTCAACAATTGTCAGATCAAAATTGAGATGGATATTATTAAGACTTCCTATCACGCACACATGATTAGGTCATACCAAGTGAGGGAGAAGGATGAGCACCAATACTTGGTAATGGAACTGGCCACCCAGAGACCTCCTGAGATAAATGTGAAAATCATAAGTTGTTAAAGCAGACTGTGTGTATTGTGCATTACTTTAATGAAGATAGAAATGAACACGGAGACCTTAAACAAAATAACCTCCTGTTGGATGACAAATGCAATGTGAAGTCAATGACTTTGGCATGAGCACAAGGATTACCCAAGGGCAGTTGCTGAAGGACATATTTGGTACCTTGATTTTGTCCCTATAAAATATTCCTGCAGGGCTGGGAAGGTGGCTCAGTGGCAGAGCGCTTGACTTGCATGCATGAGGCCCTGGGTTCGATTTCTTAGCACCACATAAGCAGAAAAAAAGCCAGAAGTGGTGCTGTAACTCAAGTAGTAGAGTGCTAGCCTTGAGCTGAAGAGCTGAGGGACAGCTCTCAGGCCCAGAGGTCAGGCCCCACGACTGGAACCCCCCCCAAAAATATTCCTGTATGAAAACTACAATGTCTGCAAAGTAGACATCTGGTGCTTGGGAGTTATCTTTTGTATTTTATGGAGATGGTGAGTTTCCCATTTGAATACATGAATTTTAGCCAGATACAGGTAATTGTCTTGGAGGTCATGTACATTGCTCCATTTACCTGTATCCAAAAGGACAAAATAACATCTTGACACTGTAAACTGCAGACCCAAAGCAGAGGCACCGTATAGAACAAATAATGGAGACTAGCTCAACCAAGTTGAGGAATATTTCCTATGTCTTGATGAGCCACTATGTAATGAGCTGAACCCTATTATTCTTGCACTCATGTGTGACATGGGTTACAGCCTGTTTGATACCCACAAATCAATATTGGACAGGACGTTCAATGAAATCATGGCCATCTATTTTTTTATTAAAAATGACTTAAAGTAGCATGCCAGCAGCAAAATTAAGTCAATGCCTTCAATTGTTCCAGTATGCCCGTCTCCTGTTCCTCTACAATGGAGAACCTGTTTTCCTGCCTGTCATCTGAATTTCAATTGTCCTATGATGACAAACCAACAATACTGAAGAGAATTGCCACTCTTCCATCCATTCTCCTCTGCTTCCTGCAGAAGAACTCCCGTTCCAGCATGATCACACACAATGAATCTATGGTTGCCTTTAGTTCCTCTTTCTTCCTGAGGAACAATGAGAGATGCTGGTAAGAGGAAAAAGCCCTTCCCTTTAGGTAGCTGGACAATAAGATCACAAATTCTATCTCAAATGAGAGACAGGATTGGAGGAGGGTTGCTATCAGGATAGGTACCACTATTTGCAGAACATAATGCCATGTGCAGGCCTAAAAATAACATTCACAGATTACAAAGAAGTTTTTATTTTCCAGAAAAAGTGTTCAGAGCCCTTTCATAACAAAACAACAGTACCAGTTCTTCAATTCAATTTCACGCTGGGGAATTCCACTTTGAATCCTTATCTACAAACTTGGACACTTCATCTAACAATCATTCATCATTTTGGATGACATTGACAATACCCATTGTTCATATAGGCATTTTGGAGAAAAAAGGTCTAGGATGGGTCAAAAATTAAGGTTTTCCTTTTTGGTCAAAGATTTACCTTTTTAGACTACAACCCACATAGTATTTAAAGAAAGGATGGATATGGGAGGAAATCGTGCAGTTCTTAGTTGTTTTCAAGTATACTTATTGAATCTTTCAGCTACTGAACCTGCTTAATTTGTGAGGTATACACACACACAAAAACACACACACATACACACATATATATGCATAGTATGCATGTATTTCACAAATATATTACATATTAAATATATCATATAATATTTTATATGTAAAATATACACAATTTTGGAGATGGTATTTCATGGAATTCTCCGCCTTTGCTTTAAGACAATATTCTCCTCATCTCAGCTTCCTAAGAAGCTAGGATTATAGACCTGGGCTAGGTAAAAAGATTTCCTTTAAAATACTGCAGAGAACCTGTCTTTAACTACCAAGAAACAGCAAGATACCAAGATAATAGAATGACAAAGTGAAATAGAACACTTCATTCACTGGAAAACTTTCAAAATTTATTTTAGACAAAAATTAGAGTCAGTGTTAAGATCTATCCTTGAAAAACATTAATAAAAAATTAAAGACATATATAGATCCCAGTTGGAAGTGTGGAAGTAAGAGGAAGGCCCATCAGTTCAAGGCCTAGTACTGGTCCATAACCATACATTAAATGAAAATTAAATTTGTAAGCTAGAACTTGTTTTTTATCTTTTGTGTTCAGAGGAATGTCAGCATTATGTGTAAACAGACTGCTATACAAGGAATCCTTCTGGGTCATACAGTAGTTATTACATAGCTCTGTGTAGACATTCAGCTTTCTAATGATTTTCTTACATAAATCAACCAATATTAATTAAGTGCCATGAAGAATGCTAAACCTCAATTTTGTGCCCATCTCCATCCTTGTTCTCCCTATTGCCCAGCAGTTTCTGTCACAGTCAGCATAACTGTAGCTGGCACATGGAACAGACATGGACTCGATGGATCCTAACTGTGATATGATCCCAAATATAGCAAATACCAGAATCAATGAAATCCAAGCAGCTGTTCAAGGTGCCTAGTTGTATGAATGTCATCAGCTTCCAATGGTCTCACCTGTCTCTGCCAGAAGCCTGTTAATGGCCTGTTATCATCAAAGCTCACACTGAAGTTTAACTTCTCAATGTAGCAGTGTCACGAGGTGAAACCTTTAATAGAGGATTCTGTCATAAATGTATTAATGCCATCTCATTAACTCTCAAGGGACTAACATGATCACTGTTAGCAGTTGTAAAAAGCACTGTAAGCCCCTTACTCACTCTCATTCTAGAACATGCCATGATTCTGAGATCCTACATGATGTGATGCACCTAAGGGCCTTGTCCCATGCACTACCATGCTATTTAGAGTTTCCAGCCAACACTATTATGAATGATATAGACCTCTTATTCCTTATGAAGTAAGGAATAAGAAGTATTCCTTATGAAGTAAGCTTCGGGTTTTTGTTAAATCATGACAAATGGGCTGAGATGCTATAGTTTAATGTCTTTTCCATAGAACTGAGTATAAAACTGAAGGCCTTTCACTTACTAGGCCGATATTTTACCACTTGAGCCCTCCAGGGTTCCAACCCTTTTTTCTTTTACAGTTTGCTTTCCATATAGGGTCTTGTGCTAACTTCACTCAAGCCAGCCGCAGAATCCAATCCTCCTATACCTCTGCCTCTCAGTAGCTGGGATTATGGGCCTGTAATAGCACACTTTGCCACTTAAGAAGGCACTATTCTTTTGGGGAAAGATGATACAGACCACTGAGTTGCATGTGTGTGTATGTATTCATGGAAATTGGTCATGGTGATTTATTTAGTACTGAGGGTGAATATTCCTGGATGATCTGTATTCTTAATTCCTTTCACACCAAAGAAATTGCTTCTCTGGATGCTAGTGAATCACAGCTGTCATCCTAGCTCCTCAGAATGCTGAGATTTGAGGATCATATTTTGAAGCCAGGTGAACCAGGAAAAGTCCATGACACGCTTATCTTCATTTAAACACCAAAAAATCACAAGTGAAGCTGTGGTTTAAGTAATAGAGTACTAGCCTTGAGGAAGAAAAATAGAAATAACAACTGTGCTCTGATCAAGTTTCAGGACCAGCACCCACACAAAATCTCCAGATAGCACTTGGGCTATTACAATGAGCTTTTGTGCTATTGCAAGACACAATGAGATGTACAAGTCGTTATGTTGAAAAATGAACTTCACAACTTAGGTGAGGGGAGGAGGGGGAGCAGAGGATTCGGTGGGGGGACAGGGGAAGGATGGGAAGAGGAAACAAAGGAGGAGGCTACAATGCTTGATAAGAAATGTACTCAATATCTTGCCCATGTAATTGTAACCCCTCTGTACAGTATTTTCACAATTGAAAAAAGAGAAAAAAGACACAATTATACATAATGAATTATCTCTACAGGACAGTTGCACTATAAAATTCTAGTATTACTTCATAACATATGTTCTTTCTGGATCATCTTTTTGCTCCATTGTTTCTCTGAGAATGATGTCTTGATTTGGAAATAGAGGTGAAAAATTCAGTGATGAATTTGGCCTCTGGATCCTACCCTCATCCATTATTGACATGTTCTCTCTTTTTATTTTTTGGCAGTCCTGGGGCATAAACTAAGGGTCTGGGGCATAAACTAAGAAGGCTGAGCTTCTTTTTTGCTCAAGGCTA